>NW_027362770.1:13055000-13315000 GCF_046119375.1 Phyllobates terribilis
GGATCGGGTACTCTCCGAAATGGAGGAGAATTCGCTAACGAGAGATTCCGCAGCCGGATTGTCCACCGAGGTGGAGACGGGAAATGGGATCCGAGGATGCTGACCGAAGACTACAAAAAATGGGGATTTGGAGGAAGATTCGCTCTCGTGATTATTGTAAGAGAACTCGGCCCATGGTAAGAGATCCACCCAGTCCGAATGGTGGGCATTAACGAAGTGCCGGAGGTAACTGGTCAGGATCTGATTGATCCGCTCCACTTGACCATTGGACTGTGGGTGGTAAGCGGAGGAGAAGTCCAGGGTGACGTCCAGCAGGTTACATGTGGCTCTCCAGAAGCGTGAGGTGAACTGAACCCCACGATCCGACACGATGTGGAGGGGCAGGCCATGGAGACGGAAGATGTGGCGGATAAAGTCTTTAGCCAGGTCGGGTGCAGACGGGATGCTCGGCAGGGGAATGAAGTGAGCCATCTTGGAAAAGCGGTCAGCGACCACCCAAATGACCGTACAACCGGCAGAGACAGGGAGATCCGTTATAAAGTCCATAGCTATATGCTGCCACGGGGCAGCAGGTACTGGAAGAGGAAGGAGGCGACCGGCTGGCAGATGTCTCGGAACCTTGTTGCGGGCGCAGGACACACAGGCTGAAACAAAGTCTATTACGTCCTTGTGCAGGGTAGGCCACCAGTAATGCCGGGTAATAAGCTGGAGCGTCTTTTTCTGACCGGCGTGGCCAGCTAGCTTAGACGATTGACCCCAGTGTAGGATCTTCTTCCGATCAGGTACTGTTACGAACGTCTTACCGGGAGGGAGACGATTTAGAATCACGGGGGCCACCTGCATTACTCTAGCGGGATCAATGATGTGCTTAGGCTCCTCCTCTAGATCAGACACCAGGAAGGATCGGGACAAGGCGTCAGCTTTGATGTTTTTGTCTGCCGGGCGAAAATGAAGAACGAAATCAAAGCGGGCAAAAAACAAGGACCACCGGGCTTGGCGCGGGTTAAGTCTCTGGGCGCTCTGGAGGTAAGCCAAGTTCTTGTGGTCCGTGTAAATAATTACCGGGTGAAGAGCCCCCTCGAGCCGGTAACGCCACTCCTCCAGTGCCAGCTTAATGGCCAATAACTCTCGGTCTCCTATAGAATAATTGCGCTCAGAAGGGGAGAAGAGTTTGGAGAAGAAGCCGCAAGTTACCATTCTTCCAGAAGACGACTTTTGGGTAAGTACCGCTCCGGCTCCAGAGGAGGAGGCGTCCACTTCCAGGAAGAATTGTTTGTTGCCGTCCGGACGATGCAGCACAGGGGCGGAAGAGAAAGCCTGTTTTAAGGAAAGGAAGGCTTCCTCTGCTTTGGGCGGCCATTCTCTGGGATTAGTGCCCTTACGGGTGAGTGCAGAGATTGGGGCAGTCCGGGAAGAGAAGTGCGGTATGAAGAGGCGGTAGTAGTTGGCGAAGCCCAGGAACCGCTGAATAGCCTTCAACCCCTCTGGTCGGGGCCACTTCTGGATGGCAGACAGTTTCTCAGGATCCATTCGTAGGCCGGTCTGAGAGATTATGTAGCCCAAGAACGGAAGCGAGGTCTGCTCAAAGAGGCACTTCTCATATTTAGCGTAGAGGTGGTTCTGCCTGAGCCTGAGCAGGACCTGACGAACATCCCTCCGGTGAGTGAGAAGATCCGGAGAGAAGACCAAGATGTCGTCTAGGTACACCCCTACGCAGGAGTAGAGAAGATCCCGGAAGATGTCATTGACCAACTCTTGAAAGACGGCGGGAGCGTTACAGAGACCGAAGGGCATTACCAGATATTCATAGTGGCCGTCCCGGGTGTTGAATGCAGTCTTCCATTCATCCCCCTGACGGATACGGACCAGGTTATACGCCCCACAGAGGTCCAGCTTGGTGAAGATTCTAGCCCCCCTCAGACGGTCAAATAATTCCGGAATGAGCGGAAGGGGGTATTTATTCTTCACCGTGATCTGGTTAAGGCCTCTATAGTCTATACAGGGACAGAGTGAGCCGTCCTTCTTTTTGATGAAGAAGAAGCCTGCTCCCGTCGGGGAGGTCGATTTCCGGATAAATCCCCGGGCCAGATTCTCCTCAATATATTCAGACATGGACCGGGTCTCAGCAGCAGACAAAGGGTAAATACGCCCACGGGGAGGAGTAGCGCCGGGCATCAGGTCGATTGGGCAGTCGTATGGTCTATGAGGGGGTAATGTCTCTGCCTCCTTTTTATTAAAGACGTCCGCATAAGACCAATAGGGAACCGGAAGACCAGGTAGATTGGCTGGGGTAGGAGAAGGACGGACAGGATGGACGGGAACTAAACAAGTCTTATGGCAGTCCTGTCCCCAGCGAAGGACTTCTCCGGTCTGCCAATCAAGCATGGGTGCATGTTTCTGAAGCCAAGGTAGGCCTAGCAAGAGGGCGTGAGAGAGTCCAGGCAGAACATGAAAGAAGATGCTCTCTGAGTGCAGCATTCCCACCTGCAGGGTTATGGATTCGGTGATGAGTTGGATGGGATGTGGTAAGAGGCCCCCATCTACGGCAGCGACAGACAAGGGTACAGCTAGAGGTTTGGTGGGAATGCGGTATTTCTCTACCAGGGACTGAGAAATGAGATTTCCGGCAGCTCCAGAGTCAAGTTGGGCTAGTTCAAAATAACGGTTCTCCCCGCAGATGATAGAGACCGACAGCAACTGAGATGGAGAAGGTTTACTCTTGTCTAGGACGACCTCTCTGAGCGATCCTAGACACAGGCGTTTCCCGACCTCTCCGGGCAGGAACGGATCCGGTGCTCCTTACTGCCACAGTAGAAGCAGCTCCCCTCGGCTCGGCGTAACTCTTGACGGGTCTTGACCATCTTGGTCTGGTCGACCTGCATAGGCTCGGGTGAGTGCGCCTGGGGAGTAGCGGGAGAAGTGACAGGTTTCTGAAAGGTAGGGGCTAGACGTGGAAACCTCCTCTCACGGGTGACCTCTTTGGCGCTTTCCTGGAACCGGATATCAATCCGGGTGGCAAGAGTTATTAAGTCGTCGAGAGTGGTAGGTATGTCCCGACTGGCGAGTTCATCTTTAATACGGCCGTACAGACCCTCCCAAAAGACAGACACCAGGGCGTCGTTATCCCAGGCCAGCTCCGAAGCAAGGGTACGGAACCGTATGGCATATTGGCCCACGGTGAGATTTCCTTGATGGAGGCGTAGCAGAGATGATGCGGATGAGGTCTTCCGTCCGGGTTCGTCGAAGACTTTCCGGAAAGCCGTGAGAAAGGCTGGCAGGTTGGACACCAGGGGGTTTCCTCTCTCCCATAGAGGATTCAGCCAAGCCAGTGCCTCCCCTGTGAGATGGGACATGATGAAGGCTACTTTGGCCCAGTCGGAGATAAACTGGTGGGACAGGTGTTCAAAGTGCAGGGTGCACTGGTTTATGAAGCCCCGAGCTTGAGCGGGGTCACCTCCGAAGCGAGGAGGTGCAGAAAGCCGGGGTCCGGGGAAGGATGCCATGGTATTGGTGGGCATCGGCGCTGCCGGGCTGCGAGTCATGACACTAGCGGTGGTTGCTGGTGGAGCAGTCAGAGTGTCCAGGCGAGAGTTGACATTCCGCAGATGACTCAGGATGGACTCCTGTTGGGACCGCTGACGGGACAGTTCATGACATAGGTCCGAGAGCGAGGGAGCTTGGGTGCCACCGGGTTCCATGGCCCGAGCAAACTGTAACGGGTCTGGGAGGTGGAACCACAGAGCAACTATACAAAGGGGAAATCCTTGTAAGGAAGCGGGTGACACCCAGGGAAGGCGGGCAGGCAGTCACGGCTAGTGACGGGGACAGTCTCTGGGTAAGAGGGCAGGAGATCACGGCAAGTGACGGGGACAGTCTCTGGGTAAGAGGGCAGGAGGTCACGGCAAGTGACGGGGGCAGTCTCTTGACAGGCGGGTGGTCACGGCAAGTGATGGCTAAGCCTCCAGGTAGGCTAGCAGGCAGGTAGTGGGTGGACGCTCCCAGGTGAGCGGGCGAGAGTCTCTGGACAAGCGGGTGGTCCCAGCAAGTTACGGCTGAGCCTCCAGGTAGGCAAGCAGGCAGGTAGCGGGTGGACGCTCCCAGGTGAGCGGGCGAGAGTCTCTGGACAAGCGGGTGGTCACAGCAAGTGACGGCAGAGCCTCCAGGTAGGCAAACAGGCAGGTAACAGGTGGACGCTCCCAGGTGAGCGGGCAAGAGTCTCTGGACGGGCAGGTGGTCACAGCACGTGACGGCAGAGCCTCCAGGTAGGCTAGCGGGCAGGTAGCAGGTGAGCGCTCCCAGGTGAGCGGGTAAGATTCTCTGGACAGGCAGGTGGTCACAGCACGTGACGGCAGAGCCTCCAGGTAGGCTAGCAGGCAGGTAGCAGGTGAGCGCTCCCAGGTGAGCGGGTAAGATTCTCTGGACAGGCAGGTGGTCACAGCACGTGACGGCAGAGCCTCCAGGTAGGCTAGCAGGCAGGTAGCAGGTGAGTGCTCCCAGGTGAGCGGGCAGCCGGATCCATAGACAGACTGGCAGGGCTGGTAGTCAGACTTTCGGACCGCAGGAATAACAGCAGATAGACACGAGTCAGGCAGGTATCAGACAGGAAACTGGCAGGAAACTGGCAGGTAACTGGAAACGGGTCCTGAGGGCTGAAGCAGAGTGATAAACTATGCTACAACATTGCTCGGGCACCTCCATTTTGGAGGAGGTGCCTTATATATGGTGAGGTCCTCCGGCCATTGGCCGGGGACTCCTTAGGACGGCGCGCGCGGCCCCTTTAAGAGAGGAGGAGCGCGCGCACGCGCGCCCTAAGCACAGTGGCCGGGAAGCAGCGCGCGCTGCCAGCAGAGCGGGAGGAGGACACCGGGCACGGAGCGGAGAGGTGAGGGGACAGCGTCCCTGCCTAGCAGGAGGCAGGGACGCCGACGCTACAAAGAGATGTGTCTGCTGCTAGAACTCTGTGTGGCATTGACCTGGTCTCTAATCTGAGCTGCTGTTAACCTGCGATTTCTGAGGCTGGTGACTCGGATAAACATCCTCAGAAACAGAGGTGACTCTTGGTCTTCCTTTCCTGGGGCGGTCCTCATGTGAGACAGTTTCTTTGTAGCGCTTGATGGTTTTTGCCACTGCACTTGAGGACACTTTCAAACTTTTCCCAATTTTTCGGACTGACTGACCTTAATTTCTTAAAGTAATGATGGCCACTCGTTTTTCTTTACTTAGCTGCTTTTTCTTGCCATAATACAAATTCTAACAGTCTATTCAGTAGGACTATCAGCTGTGTATCCACCAGACTTCTGCACAACACAACTGATGGTCCCAACCCCATTTATAAGGCAAGAAATCCCACTTATTAAACCTGACAGGGCACACCTGTGAAGTGAAAACCATTTCCGGTGACTACCTCTTGAAGCTCATCAAGAGAATGCCAAGAGTGTGCAAAGCAGTCATCAAAGCAAAAGGTGGCTGCTTTGAAGAACCTAGAATATAACATATTTTCAGTTGTTTCACACTTTTTTGTTAAGTATATAATTCCACATGTGTTAATTCATAGTTTTGATGCCTTCAGTGTGAATGTACAATTTTCACAGTCAAGAAAATACAGAAAAATCTTTAAATGAGAAGGTGTGTCCAAACTTTTGGTCTGTACTGTATACAGTTATATGAAAAAGTTTGGGCACCCCTATTAATCTTAAGCTTATTGTTTTATAAAAATTGGTGTTTTTGCAACAGCTATTTCAGTTTGATATATGTAATAACTGTTGGACACAGTAATGTTTCTGCCTTGAAATGAGGTTTATTGTACGAACAGAAAATGTGCAATCTGCATTCAAACAAAATTTGACAGGTGCATAAGTATGGGCACCTCACCAGAAAAGTGACATTAATATTTAGTAGATCCTCCTTTTGCAAAAATAATAGCCTCTAGTCGCTTCCTGTAGCTTTTAATGATTTCCTGGATCCTGGATGAAGGTATTTTTGACCATTCCTCTTTACAAAACAATTCCAGTTCAGTTAAGTTTGATGGTCGCCGAGCATGGACAGCCATCTTCAAATGATCCCACAGATGTTCAATGATATTCAGGTCTGGGGACTGGGATGGCCATTCCAGAACATTGTAATTGTTCCTCTGCATGAATGCCTGAGTAGATTTGGAGCGGTGTTTTGGATCATTGTCTTGCTGAAAGATCCATCCCCTGCGTAACTTCAACTTTGTCACTGATTCTTGAAAATTATTGTCAAGAATCTGCTGATACTGAGTGGAATCCATGCATCCCTCAACTTTAACAAGATTCCCGGTGCCGGCATTGGCCACACAGCCCCAAAGCATGATGGAACCTCCACCAAATTTTACTGTGGGTAGCAAGTGTTTTTCTTGGAATGCTGTGTTTTTTTGCCACCATGCATAACGCCTTTTTGTATGACCAAACAACTCAATCTTGGTTTCATCAGTCCACAGGACCTTCTTCCAAAAAGAAATTGGCTTCTCCAAATGTGCTTTTGCATACCTCAGCCGACTCTGTTTGTGGCGTGCTTGCAGAAACAGCTTCTTTCGCATCACTCTCCCATACAGCTTCTCCTTGTGCAAAGTGCATTGTATAGTTGACCGATGCACAGTGACACCATCTGCAGCAAGTTGATGCTGCAGCTCTCTGGAGGTGGTCTGAGGATTGTCCTTGACTGATCTCACCATTCTTCTTCTCTGCCTTTCTGATGTTTTTCTTGGCCTGCCACTTCTGGCCTTAACAAGAACTGTCCCTGTGTTCTTCCATTTCCTTATTATGTTCCTCACAGTGGAAACTGACAGGTTAAATCTCTGAGACAGCTTTTTGTATCCTTCCCCTGAACAACTATGTTGAATAATCTTTGTTTTCAGATCATTTGACAGTTGTTTTGAGGAGCCCATGATGCCACTCTTCAGAGAAGATTCAAACAGGAGAACAACTTGCAAGTGGCCACTTTAAGTAGCTTTTCTCATGATTGCATACACCTGGCTATGAAGTTCAAAGCTCAATGAGGTTACAAAACCAAAAAAAGTGCTTTAGTAAGTCAGTAAAAAGTAGGTAGGAGTATTTAAAACAAGAAAATGATAAGGGTGCCCATACTTATGCACCTGTCAAATTTTGCTTGAACGAAGATTGCACATTTTCTGTTAGTACAATAAACCTCATTTCAAGGCAGAAACATTACTGTGTCCAACAGTTATTACATATATCAAACTGAAATAGCTGTTGCAAAAACACCAATTTTTATAAAACATTAAGCTTAAGATTAATAGGGGTGCCCAAACTTTTTCATATAACTGTATATGCTGCCCCAATCCTTGTATATATGCTCCCACAATCCATGTATACAGTATATGTTGCTCTCAATCCATGTATATATTTCTGCCTCCCTCTATTCTTGTATATATGCTGCCACCAATCCATGTATATATGTCTGCCTCCTCCAATCCATGTATATATGCTGCCCTCCCCCAATCCATGTATACATGCTGCCTCCCCCAATCCTTGTATGTATGCTGCCCCCATCCTTGTATGTATGCTGCTCCCAATCCATGTATCTATGTCTGCCCCCCAATCCATGTATATATGCTGCCCCCAATCCATGTTTATTGGGTGGCCAAATATGCTACACCCAATCCTTGTATGTATGCTGCCCCCAATCCATGTATGTATGCTGCCCCCAATCCATGTATGCTGCCTTCCCCCAATCCATGTATATATGCTGCCTTCCCCCAATCCATGTATATATGCTGCCCTCCTCCAATCCATGTATATGTGTCTGCCTCCCCCAATCCATGTATATATACTGCCCGAGGTCCTACCGTCACCGCTGTTTATCGCATATAAAAAAAAACAAAAACATTATAAACACTCCTACTCACCTTCCTTCCTCTCCCGCACCGCGTCCTCCCGTGTAGTCGGCAGCTGATTTCAATGTCCTAGTGATGGGGGCGCATGACGTCACTGCCATGCGCCCAGTCGCGTGTATGCTGATGTCAGCTGCTGGTCTCTAATTGGCCAGCAGCTTGTACTGCGGCGCACGGGCCTGGCCAATTCACTTCAGCTAGATGTGTGTCCGAGAACACACATCTAGCTGAAGTAGGGGCTGGCGTCGGCACTTGGTTGGTTCAGTGTCCTCACCCGCCGGGCCCGGTCTAGGAGCGCTAGTGCTGAGGCGATGGCGCGCGTGCCCTTAGGGAGGGCTCTGTGTCCCCCCTCTGGCACGCGTGCCATAGGTTCACAAGCACTGGCCTAGGACCTCCAGAGGCGAAGATATCCTGTAAGTTGGGGATCTCATAAAATTCTAAAGGACCTAGCTCATCCCACAACCAGCCCCCCTACATGAGCTCATCAAGGGGAGGCATGTGGGCATAACCTTGATCTAATAAAAATTAGAAATTGGGTTTGTGTATTTTGTCAAGCCTGGAAGGTACAGCTTGCGATGGGTTCTGTCCATTTTCCTAAGGGTTACCTCCTTCCACTTAGCTCTGAGCCATTTCCGTGACATCAGGTTTAGTAATTTTCTTTCGTTATTCCTTTTTATCATATGAAATTGTATATACTGTATAGTGTTGTTCCCATTTTGTATCATCTTTGTATATATTTTTTTAGAAACACTGCCTACTTTTCTGGATTAAATATATCAAATTTAATAGCTTTGTTCCTCTAGCTCTGTAAACCGCACCCCTGAAGTCATACGCTACCTGTAACAGGTATCCAATCGGCCTGTACAAATGATTGGTGGTGGCAGCTAGTAGTTCTATTTATTATTGTGGAGTTGGCAGTGACCGTACCTGGGTATAAATACTGTATATATTTGATGCATTGGAATCGGAGGTGTATATACTACATGCTCACTGGGAGTTCCCCAATATCCTGCGTAGTAGTGGAAGCAGCTACAGCCTCGTGCATCACTCGTCATTCAATTGCGTAATTTTGTCTTGACGATTGGACGCAGCAGAGTTCGCCAAGTGGCGACCCCACCTCCCCCAGCTGTCATACTTGACACTGATCCTTCTTCTTCTCAACTACACCGCGTGCAGAATTATTAGGCAAATGCGTACTTTAATCACTTCGATACTTTTTATACATGTTGTCCTACTCCAAGCTGCATAGGCTTGAGAGCCAACTACCAATTAAGTAAATCTGGTGATGTGCATCTCTGTAATGAGGATGGGTGTTGTCTAATGACATCAACACCCTATATATAGTGTGCTTAATTATTAGGCAACTTCCTTTTGTTTGGCAAAATATGTCAGAAGAGAGATTTGATGGGCTCTGAAAAGTCCAAAATTGTGAGATGTCTTGCAGAGGGATGCAGCAGTCTTGAAATTTCCAAACTTTTGAAGCGTGATCACCGAACAATCAAGTGTTTCATTGCAAATAGCCAACAGGGTCGCAAGAAGCGTGTTGGCCAAAAAAGGAGCAAAATAACTGCCCATGAATTGAGGAAAATCAAGCGTGAAGCTGCCAAGATGCCATTCGCCACCAGTTTTGCCATATATCAGAGCTGCAACGTTACTGGAGTATCAAAAAGCACAAGGTGTGCGATACTCAGGGACATGGCCAAGGTAAGGAAGGCTGAAAAACAACCACCTTTGAACAAGAAACATAAGATAAACCGTCAAGAATGGGCCAAGAAATATCTTAAGACTGATTTTTCAAAGGTTTTATGGACTGATGAAATGAGAGTGACTCTTGATTGACCAGATGGATGGGCCAGAGGCTGGATCAATAAAGAGCAGAGAGCTCCACTCCGACTCAAACGCTAGCAAGGTGGAGGTGGGGTACTGGTATGGGCTGGTATCATCAAAGATAAACTTGTGGGACCTTTTCGGGTTGAGGATGGAGTGAAGCTCAACTCCCAGACCTACTGCCAGTTTCTGGAAGACAACTTCTTCAAGCAGCGGTGCAGGAAGAAGTCTTTATCGTTCAAGAAAAACATGATTTTCATGCAGGACAATGCTCCATCACATGCATCCAACTACACCACAGCATGGCTGGCCAGTAAAGGTCTAAAAGAAGAAAAAATAATGACATGACCCCCTTGTTCACCTGATCTGAACCCCATAGAGAACCTGTGGTCCATCATAAAATGTGAGATCTACAGGGAGGGAAAACAGTACACCTCTCGGAACAGTGTCTGGGAGGCTATGGTGGCTGTTGCACGCAATGTTGATCGAAAACAGATCAAGCAACTGACAGAATCTATGGATGGACGGCTGGTGAGTGTCATCATAAAGAAAGGTGGCTATACTGATCACTAATTTTTTTGTTTTTTGTTTTTGCATATCAGAAATGTTTATTTCTAAATTTTGTGCATTGATATTGGTTTAAATGGTGAAAATAAACAAGTGAGATGGGATTATATTTGGTTTTTATTAAGTTGCCTAATAATTCTGCACAGTAATAGTTACCTGCACAAACAGATATCCTCCTAAGATAGCCAAATCTAAAAAAAACCCACTCCAACTTCCAAAAATATTAAGCTTGGATATTTATGAGTCTTTTGGGTTGATTGAGAAGATAGTTGTTGATCAATAATAAAAATAATCCTCTAAAATACAACTTGCCTAATAATTCTGCTCACAGTGTAAAACTGCAAATAAGTACTGAGATTTTATTGAAGACACTTGACGTATCAGTAAAAGTACCAGTGAATTATAACCCAACCAGCTATTTATAGAGACTTACTGGCTAAACGACTAGGCCACTAACCCAGCTGAGCACCTACCATGTACAGTATCTAACACAAGTGAGTATGTGGAGGTTTCACCAATTTAAGATACACTAGGTAACTGCTCTCCTCCAAATTAGATGTTCGAGTGCATGTAGAGAAGCTAATTAGCCAAATCTGATAATCTGGTTGAAAAACTTCACTCAGAAACTGAACCACGCAAAATGGCATATTTTATTATGTAGACATGGGTTTATGTAGTATTCGCCTTCTAGGTGGGATTAGTAAAATTTATTGCTCTTTTTTGATAACTCGGCACACTGTAATTTGTTCATCTATGTATCTCTTGGTCTGAGTAACGCCTTAGGAATTCCGATGGGAGGGGGTGAGTTTGTCTCTCAGCGCCATCTTTGCCAACTCGACATGAATCTCTGTTATCAGCCATGCACATGCATACGTCATTCCCTGGAAATCATTTAGTTGTTCGTGTCTACAAATTAGAACAGAAGCTGTTAGTTATATATTCATTAACTATTAACATAATCCATGTGCATATACACATTTGCATACATACATACACATAGATTATTCCATCATCGCTTTATTGATTCACACTGATTAGGTAATCTATTAAAAGAAACTAATTGATTTTCTATAATATATATATTTTACCTTGACAGACCGCCCTAAAATCAATTATTTGCTTTTAATATCCATATGCTAAAAATCAGAGGGGGAGAAGAATAGACCCTATGTTAAGGCTATTCTGGAACCCTACGATGTGACTTGCGCCCCGTCCCTTTTAAACGGACCCACCGACGTTCCTAAATCTAACTTATACAAAGACCTACAGGAAAGGGATGGAGACCCTAAAAGATCTAGTGACTGGGTAATCGAGGGCAACCCCTAACACAGAAATATGGATATTAACTTTACAATCTCATTTACTTCCGGTAATCTCTCTGGTACAACACTTTTGTTCTGAGGGGAACTGTTTGTTCATAGATTTTGAGAGCCTTAGTAACTTTCCCTGTGGGGCCGGTATTGTTTGGGATATACGTAAAACAATGCTCACCTATCATTTTGCATACCCCTCCTTTTTCTGCAAGTAACATATCCAGACCTATTCTGTTTTGGAAAGCCATGGTAGATGTGGGTGATAGTTGGTCAGCTATCCCTTGCAAGGTATCTTTGGTGTAATTGACAAATCTTTGTTGGTTATAATATATGTTATTTATCCAATCTACATTCTTGTTAATGGTTATTATGGGTATTATGGACTCAAATCCCGCCTTCACTTGGTCTTGGGCCTTAAATTCGCCTGGCACACCCCTAAGCACTCCGAGAACATTAATATATATATGTGGGTCAAAACTGCCTTTGGGGTTAACTTCTCTCTTGGCTCTGTATATACAGTTATATGAAAAAGTTTGGGCACCCCTATTAATCTTAAGCTTAATGTTTTCTAAAAATTGGTGTTTTTGCAACAGCTATTTCAGTTTGATATATGTAATAACTGTTGGACACAGTAATGTTTCTGCCTTGAAATGAGGTTTATTGTACTAACAGAAAATGTGCAATCTGCATTCAAACAAAATTTGACAGGTGCATAAGTATGGGCATCCTTATCATTTTCTTGTTTTAAATACTCCTACCTACTTTTTACTGACTTACTAAAGCACTTTTTTTGGTTTTGTAACCTCATTGAGCTTTGAACTTCATAGCCACGTGTATGCAATCATGAGAAAAGCTACTTAAAGTGGCCACTTGCAAGTTGTTCTCCTGTTTGAATCTCCTCTGAAGAGTGGCATCATGGGCTCCTCAAAACAACTGTCAAATGATCTGAAAACAAAGATTATTCAACATAGTTGTTCAGGGGAAGGATACAAAAAGCTGTCTCAGAGATTTAACCTGTCAGTTTCCACTGTGAGGAACATAGTAAGGAAATGGAAGAACACAGGGACAGTTCTTGTTAAGGCCAGAAGTGGCAGGCCAAGAAAAACATCAGAAAGGCAGAGAAGAAGAATGGTGAGATCAGTCAAGGACAATCCTCAGACCACCTCCAGAGAGCTGCAGCATCAACTTGCTGCAGATGGTGTCACTGTGCATCGGTGAACTATACAACGCACTTTGCACAAGGAGAAGCTGTATGGGAGAGTGATGCGAAAGAAGCCGTTTCTGCAAGCACACCACAAACAGAGTCGGCTGAGGTATGCAAAAGCACATTTGGAGAAGCCAATTTCTTTTTGGAAGAAGGTCCTGTGGACTGATGAAACCAAGATTGAGTTGTTTGGTCATACAAAAAGGCGTTATGCATGGCGGCAAAAAAAACCACAGCATTCCAAGAAAAACACTTGCTACCCACAGTAAAATTTGGTGGAGGTTCCATCATGCTTTGGGGCTGTGTGGCCAATGCCGGCACCAGGAATCTTGTTAAAGTTGAAGGACGCATGGATTCCACTTAGTATCAGCAGATTCTTGACAATAATGTTAAAGAATCAGTGATAAAGTTGAAGTTACGCAGGGGATGGATCTTTCAGCAAGACAATGATCCAAAAGACCACTCCAAATCTACTCAGGCATTCATGCAGAGGAACAATTACAATGTTCTGGAATGGCCATCCCAGTCCCCAGACCTGAATATCATTGAACATCTGTGGGATCATTTGAAGAGGGCTGTCCATGCTCGGCGACCATCAAACTTAACTGAACTGGAATTGTTTTGTAAAGAGGAATGGTCAAAAATACCTTCATCCAGGATCAAGGAACTCATTAAAAGATACAGGAAGCGACTAGAGGCTGTTATTTTTGCAAAAGGAGGATCTACTAAATATTAATGTCACTTTTCTGTTGAGGTGCCCATACTTATGCACCTGTCAAATTTTGTTTGAATGCATATTGCACATTTTCTGTTAGTACAATAAACCTCATTTCAAGGCAGAAACATCACTGTGTCCAACAGTTATTACATATATCAAACTGAAATAGCTGTTGAAAAAACACCAATTTTTATAAAACATTAAGCTTAAGATTAATAGGGGTGCCCAAACTATTTCATATAACTGTACCTGCAAATGCAGCCTCTATTTCCTCTTTGGATTCTTGGGACTCAGATATAATGTAAACAGACATTATTGCTTTAGTTATGGCACATTCCCCAGTCCATTTGCCCTCCAGTCTAATCCTAATCTTCATGTCACCACATTCAAGGAAGTGTTGTACCAGAAAACTGGAATATCATTCTCTTTAGTAATAATTGTTTGGAATGCACGTGCTACCATAGCAAAGGCTTCCCCACAGCTACTGTCATCGGACAAAGGAACATCAGGGTTGTGGTTATGAGACCGCCTTCTTGCAATGGGATGTGGACCCATGATGTTCGGCCTTCGACCTTCACAGCCGTAGGTGATGTAAGCAACACTTGGTAGGGCCCTTCAAATCTGGCATCCAGTGTGCCTCGCACGTGATTCTTTATCCAGACAAAATCTCCAGACTAGATGCTGTGAGTACCTTGTTCAAGATCTGAGTCTGGAATAGAAGAGTACACTGGAGCATGTGTTAGTTTTAACTCTTTAGCAAGTCCGACAACAAAATTCACAAGCTTATCATTCCCTGAACTAAGCTGCTGTGGGTAATATCGACCCATTCTATGTGGCCCCCCCAAACAAGATCTCATATGGTGTGAGCCTTGTGGGTTGTCTCGGGGTATTTTGGACTGAGTATAGGGAAATAGGCTGCACCTCCGGCCATGGAAGTGACCATTCTTTACTGGCTTTAAGAATTTTGTTTTTTAAAGTGCCATTCTTCCTTTCAACCTTGCCGCTACTTTGAGGATGATAAGGAGTATGCAGGCCAAAATCCGCCCCAATCATCTCCCAGACTGATTTGGTAACTTCTGCAGTGAAGGTGGGTCCTTGATCACTTTCAATCACTTCTGGAATCCCGAATCTGCAGATAAGTTCTGCCAGAAGCCTTTTCACTGTAGTTCTAGCAGTCATGTTGGCCACTGGGTATGCTTCTGTCCAGCCGGAAAACATATCCACCACCACCAGAACATATTCATATCTTCCACTCTTGGGTAATTGCATATGATCAATTTGTATTCTCTGGAAAGGATACTGTGATTTTGCCAGTTTCTTCTTTGGCACATGTTCTGTTCTTCCGGTATTACAAGTGTTACAAATCTCACAGCTCCTAGTATAGTTTGTAGCAAGAGCTGAGATCTCGGGTGCAAAATAGAGTTTATTGATAGGTGAAATCATCTGATTCTTCCCTCTATGTACCTTTCCATGAGCCCACTGAATCACTGCAGGATACAGTGCTCTTGGCAGATATATTCTTCTTCCCACTCTCCAGATTCCGTCATTACAAAACGTTCCTCCCCGTCCGATCCATCCTTGTTTTCCTTCTTCTGTTACCGCATTTTGCCGGTCCACTTAAGTCCTGTGTGTTGGATTCTCTTCCAGTCTTTGCTCCTTTTCTTCTTCCAACCCCAAATTTCTCATTCCCTTTTCTTCCTCATCCCCTTGTTGTCTCTGACTTCTGGTAAGCACAAACACCTCCGTACCCCCCGACACCTCTGCTTCCACTGGACATATTGGTTCCATAGCTGCTGCTTTTTGCTGTAATGTCAGCCAGATGATTCCCCTTGGCTTCCCATGAGTCTTTATTTTGATCACAGACACTTGCCTAGGTAACTTCAGAGCTTCTAGCAGACTTCTCACTGCCGCTGCATTCCAGATTGGAGCCTCACTGGCTGTCTTGTAGCCCCTCAGGGCCCATATCAGGCCAAAGTCGTGGGCAATCCCAAATCCTTACCTCAAGTCCATGTAGATATTGGCCACTCGACTCTCTGCGCACTTGCAGGCTTTGGTCAGAGCATACAATTCGGCCTCTTGAGCTGACATATAAGATGGCAGTGGTCCAGCAGAAACAACCATTGGTGGGGACGCCACCGCATGTCCGGTATGGTAAGTTCCATATTCATCTGCGTATCTGGACCCGTCAGTATACAGTATCAGATCCGCTTCAGGCAGTGGCTGCTCAGAGACAGTAGGTAGGTGAGAGGTTTCTGCCTTCATGACCTCAAGGCAATCATGGTAACTCGAATCAGGGTATTCATGGTCTTCTGAGAAACCCCCTAAGTCTTCAGAGTAGTCCCCCCTTGACAGAGGAAGCAGAGTGGAGGGGTTCAAGACAGTACATCTGCGAAGAGCTATATTTTCTGGTAAAAGGAGCTCACATTGGATTCTGACACGACGTTGCATAGACAGATGGTTGTGCTGGGTTTGTGCAAGGATAGCTTTCAAATCATGAGGGGCAGTATAGTTGTAGGATGGCCAAGTACAACATCTGCTGTTCTGTGGAGGAGTTCTTTAGCTGCCAGCACTGCTTTGAGACATGTTGGAGCTGTTTGCGCCACTGGATCCAATTTACTGGAATAATATCCGATGGGTCTCATGTGGCCTCCATGTTTCTGTGCCAGAACTCTTGGGGCATGGCCACACGCTTCAGAGACAAATAGAAAGAGTGGAAATTCATAGTTGGGAATCCCCAGTGCAGGGGCTGAAATGATGAGTTCTTTCAACTAGTCCATTGCATCTTCAGCTTCTTGGTCAAAAATGCAGGTCAAGTTCAGAAGAGTGGACCCCGATCATATAGAGGTTGCATGAGAGCTGATGCATTAGGGATCCACTGCCTGCCTTATGTGACCATTCCCAGGAAAGCTTGGAGTTGTTTGACGGTTCTCAGGTACGGGATGTCACGGATGGCAGTTTTCCGCTCTTCAGTGAGATGCTTGGTACCTTGGGATATGCAATGACCCAAAAACACAACTTTGATACAACACCATTGTAGCTTTCGCAGAGTAACTTTGCATCCGATGGTGGCCAGAAATTGGAGAAAGAATAGCTAAACATGTGGCAAGTTTGGTTGTCTGGACAACAGAGGAGTAGATCATCGACATATTGTATCAATGTGACTTCAGGGTTCTCACTCTTCCAGGGTTGGAGACAGGTAGTTAAGGCCACTGTGAAGTGATGAGGGGAGTTCTGAGCTCCTTGAGGAATAATGGTCCAGGTGTACTGTACTCCTCTGTGTGTAAAAGCAAAAAGATTCTGACAGTCTGGATGCAGAGGCACACTGAAGAAGATGTTTGCCAAGTCGATTACTGTAAAATGTGTTGCCTCAGGGGGAATGTCACTAAGTATTGTATGTGGATTTGGCACCACTGGGGTCTCCAGGATTGTAACTGCATTCACAGCTCTTAGATCTTGCACCATCCTGAATTTATCTAGTTCTTCTCTTGCAGTTTTCTTCTTCACTGGAAACAATGGAGTATTAGCAGGAGAAACACAGGGAATTAATGCTCCTTTCTTGAGTAATTCTTGGATCTGGGCATCTAATGACACTTCTTGGGCTGCTTTCAGTGGGTACGGTGGGAGTCTGGGAATCCGTGCACCTTCTTTCAGGGAAACTTGGACTGATGGGACAGGCAGCTGGCCTATGTCATCAGGACCTTGAGACCAGAGTTCAGGTGGTATGCCGTCAAGAAAATGCTGTGGCATGGCGGTTGTTGAAAATTGCATGACACACAATGGGAGGGCATGTACCTTTGTTTGTTCCTCTAATGATAACGGAGTAGAGACATCTAGATGCATTCCATTCTCATCATATGATATCTGAGCATTTAACTTCTGGAGTAGATCTGCTCCCAACAAATTAAGCGGGCAGGTGTCTGAAACGAGTAATCTGGCCAGCAGCTTCTGTCATAGGCAATGGAAATGTTAGTTGGGATGAGTGTGGTTTTCCATCCACTCCTACACATGCAAGGAAATCATCAGATATAAGCAATTCATAGGGTAAATCTCTTGACCGTATTTCTGATCTGGCTGCACCCGTGTCTACTAGAAAAGGTAAAGTTCTGTCCCCTACATCTATTTTGACAGTAGAAATCAGTCCAGATTTAGTGGGGACGTTTTCAACTGAGGTCAAGGTGAGCACGGGCTTGCCACTGTTCTATTCGGGGTAATTCTGGTCTGACCCCGCAAAACGGCGTGGTGGGTCCCTGTTATTTTGGTACATCTGTTGCGGTGGTTGGTCTCTGTAATTCTGCACAGGTTCTCTTGGTATTGTCTCATACTCTCTCTGTGGTGGCTGCCGTGATGACTGTCTATGCTCATGGCGGGAGTACAGTGGATTCCCTTGGTAGCATGGAGAATCTCTTCTTTTAAATTGCGGGTTGTAGGAGAGTGGCGTCGAGCCATAGAAAGGATTCCCTCTTTTCTCTGGACATCCTCTTCTAAAATAACCCGGTTGGTTACAACGGTAACAGATCGGTTCCCTTAGTCTAAAACTCGGTGCTCTGTACATTTGTTTCTCTATAGCCTTAGCAATGAGGAGTACCTTTTACGTGGACATGTCCACATATTCTGGTATGGAGTCTGTAAGCTTCGCTGAGATTTCCTCTCTGAGTCCCCTAACAAATGAAGTGACTAGCAGATTCTGTTGGATCCTCTGACCTTCATCAAACTCTTGATCCTTGAACAGAGTATAGATTCTGGTCTAAAAAATTTTTTTTACATTCTCCCCTGATTCTTGAGTACAGTCCGATACACTGGTAGATGAGTCTGTGAGCTGCTCCTTGGCCCATTGCTGAAGTTGTTGACAAAAAGCTCCTCCTGATTGATAAGTCTCCTTGTCTTTCACTTGGCTGTCATTCAGAGCTACTTGAATTATTGGCCAGAAGGCATCTCCCGCTTTAATGCTAGTGATTTCATGAAGATCTTTCCAAGTGGCTGAATAAGTTTGTTGAGTTTGCCTGCTTCTTCTGTAGAACGCCATAGGGTGTCTGTCTGGGTCAGGTAGTTGTCTAATCACTCAATAAACTTGCGAAGGTGTGAATGCTACATATCTATTATGGTAATCTGGCACTGGAGATTCTGACTGAGAAGATGTTGAGGGAGATACTGGCAACACAGCAACAGGAGGTGAGCTAGTTTGTCCAGGAAATAGTTCATTCGGGTTATCTTCTGAGGTCATCTGGCGACTGAGTGAGTCCAATCTAGCTGTGGCACTTTCCACAGCTCGGGTGAGAATTTGAGATTTATGATAGTCATTACTGATTAGTCTTATCTCCTCCAACATAGTTGATCTTCTATACTCCCGTATAGGTTGGACTATTGCTTGGGCACAGGCTTGCATAGGAAATCCATACATTCCAGAACTTATAGCAGGAAGAGCAATAAAAGTAAGGTTCCTTGTTCCAACATAGTTCAGAATATTGTTGATTGTAGCTCTAAGTTGTGTCACACACTGATCATGATGATTTTCATCATACACATTTCGGGTGTAGTGTGTATTGCGGCCTGTATTCCGGGTGTGCCAAGATGGCCGCCACCGGAAGGAAGCACACTACAGGAAGGGTGCGCCAAGATGGCCGTCACCGAAAGGGACATCTGGTCAGAGGCCAGAGGTGATGCAATGGGTGTAGCAACATGGCCGCTGCAGGAAGGGTTGAAACTTTGGACGGACATAGGTATAACAGATGAGGATGGGGCACTAGAAGTGGCTTGGGTAGTAGCGAGGGGTGGGCCTCCTGGACGGGGCGCGTGACATTCAATACAATAATCTGCTGCCAATGGATTCTGCTGGCCACAATTAGAACACACCCAACAACAATTCATTGCGCCGGCATTATAGGGCGGTGGTAGAGGCATGGTGGGGAGGGAAGGAACAGTGTGAGGTCTGGGACGTGGCATCCCGCATGCAAAAGAAGTATCTCTATTATCAGGATTCTGCTAACTGCAATTTGTACAGGTTCATCCCCCCTGTCCGCCATTATCGGGTGGTGGCTGGAGATCAGTATCTTTGTAATACACATAACATGGCTTCTTTCCCTTATTGTCTGTATTTTCTTCCTCCACCCACCCTTCTTTTGACAAATTCTCCTTTATCTTCTAGCTTGCCCTTTTTCTTTTGCCATTCTAGCGGCTGTAACTGGCCCTTATCTGGTAGCTCGCATATTTTAGTTAACTGTTTAAGTTTCTGCACATACTTTTTCCCTTCTTTCGATAAACTCAGTGCAGCCTTTTTCCACATGTATTCACTTTGCAACGACCTATTATCTTCCAGTTTTCCCGTTTTAACAAATTGCTGCATTCAACATCTCGTACTGTAATCTACCCCCTGGGGACAACCCACACAATGACATTACTTTTTCAGTTTTCTCTACATATTTCCTTCCTTCTCTTCTAGCAACTATATCTTTGGGATTCTGTCACTCCTGATCGAGCGACCCCTGTGACACAAACAATGTCTTTAGTTTTTTCATGATTTTGGCTCCAGGCGTTCCGTCTCCTTAGACTTATGATCAGACAAGGCAGCTGATACACAAGTAGAATTGTAACAGGTCCCTACACTCCCTACCAAGCACTGAATTGATTCTTTTACGACTTAATGATGCACTGAACACCCCGCGCACCCGCGTCCTAGTGACGTTTTAATATACGACTTAACGATGCAGTTGGCTCCCAGAGTATTCCACGTCTTAATAGAGGATTGGTTAACCCAGCGTGCCCGCGTCCTAATGACGTCTTAATACACGTCTTATCAGTAACTTCACTTCCCGCGTGTCCCACGACTTAATACACAACTTTATTGAGGATTGGTCTGCCCAGCATTCCCGCGTCCTAATAACAACTTAATACCCGACTTATCAGCAACAACTTCACTCCCCGCGTGCTTGCGTTATAAACAAAGAAATTTTTCTAAATTCTCAAGTGTATACGTGTACGCCACTGTGTACAAAGATCGTTCTAATGGGACGGGACGCCTAAGATACCACAGAGCAGCAGTTAGCCAGGAGCGACTACACACCAGAGTTCTTGGAATCACAAAGCGGGGACCCACCCATTTGCACGGGGCTGTCCCTAAGGGCCAATCTAGACACCACAAACTCACCAGAGACCGCTCAAAATACGAGTAAGCACTACGGATTCATTAAATCTGCAGACTTACCGTATTCAGTGATGACAGTTGATCAGGCTCTCGCTTTGAGCAGTCCTGGCTCGTCCGTAGGTGGTCCGGTGATGGGCACCCCGAGACCTAGAGTTCCCCGTTGAGTGTGATCCAAGTCAGGGCACCATTTGTGGAGGTTTCAACAATTTAAGATACACTAGGTAACTGCTCTCCTCCAAATTAAAGATGTCCGAGTGCATGCAGAGAAGCCAATTAACCAAATATGCTAATCTGGTTGAAAAACTTCACTCAGAAACTGAACCACGCAAAATGGCATACTTTATTACGTAGACATGGGGTTATATAGTATTCTCCTTCTAGGTGGGATTAGTAAAATTTATTGCTCTTTTCTGATAACTCGGTACACTGTAATTTGTTCATCTATGTATCTCTTGGTCTGAGTAACGCCTTAGGAATTCCGATGGGAGGGAGTGAGTTTGTCTCTCAGCGCTATCTTTGCCAACTCAACATGAATCTCTCTGTTATCAGCCATGCACATGCATACGTCATTCCCAGAAAATCATTTAGTTGTTCGTGTCTACAAATTTGAACAGAAGCTGTTAGTTATATATTCATTAACTATTAACATAATCCATGTGCATATACACATTTTCATACATACATACACATAGATTATGCCATCATCTCTATATTGATTCACACTGATTAGATAATCTATTAAAAGAAACTAATTGATTTTCTATAATATATATATTTTACCTTGACAAGTACACCCCTCACATTTTTGTAAATATTTTATTATATCTTTTCATGAGACAACACTGAAGATATGACACTTTGTTACAATGTAAAGTAGTCAGTGTACAGCTTGTATAACAATGTAAATTCGGGGTGCCCTCTAAATACTTCAACACACAGTCATTAATTTCTAAACCGCTGGCAAAAAAAAAGTGAGTACACCCCTCAGTGAAAATGGACAAATTGTGCCCAATTAGCCATTTTACCTCCCTGGTGTCATGTGACTCATTAGTGTTAGATTTGGTGTTATTGCTCTCACACGCTCTCATACTGGTCACTGGAAGTTCAACATGGCAAAGAACTCTCTGACGATCTGAAAAAAATAATTTTTGCTCTACATAAAGATGGTGGTGGGAGTGTCATAGTTTGGGGCTGCATGAGTGCTGCCGACTGTGGGGAGCTACAGTTCATTGAGGGAACCATAAATGTCAACATGTACTGTGACATACTGAAGCAGAACATGATCCCCTCCCTTTGTAAACTAGACCGCAGGGCAGTATTCCTACATGATAACAATCCCAAAAGATCTCTACCTTGCTTAAGAAATTAAGGGAAAAGGTGCTGGAGTGTCAAGGCATCTCTCCATACCTAAACCCTGTTGAGCATCTGTGGGGCATTCTCAAATGGAAGGTAGAAGAGAGCAAGGTCTCTTAATCTAACAGTTCCATGATTTCGTCATGGAGGAGAGAGGAGGATTCTAGTAGCAACCTGTAAAGCTCTAGTGAACTCCATGCCCAATAGCGTTAAAGGGGTTTTCCCAAGGACGAAAGTAGATTTTAATCAATAGATCTTGGAATACTAATAACTTCCACAATTGGATGTGTGTTTAAATAAAATGTTCCTGTGCTGAGATAATCATATAAATGTTCCCCTGTGTAATGGCTGTGTCTGACCGTGCAGGATCATGGTTTGATCATACCACAGCTCTTGGGCAGAGGAGGAAACGAAAAAGTAATATACAGATATTACAGCAGGGGATCACAGCTGATTATTTTTGTGACGTAAAACATTTCCTGCCTGTTTTTAAACAATGTTTTACTTCAAAGAAAGAATCAGCTGTGATCCCTGCTGTAATGTCTGTATTATCTTTTGCTCCCCCCCCTGCCCAAGAGCTGTGGTATGATCAGACCATGTTCCTGCAGCTATTGATTAAAATTAACTTTTGTTTGTGGGAGAACCCCTTTAACACCTTAGCGCTCAATGACGGACACTGCACATCATGAGCGGGTGTAAGTTAACGCTCCTTGCCGTGCAGTGTCTGTCATGGCTTTAAACTGTCACTGCGTGTAAACACGCAGTGACAGTTAAGTCCCAACAGCTGTCTGTGACAGCTGAGCGGCACGAGAAGGGGTGCAGGGACCCATGCCGTCGGTCCCTGCACCCAGATCGCTGTGATCGGGCAGTCAGTCTGACTGACCAATCACAGCATGATCGCACAGGAGAAGCTGAAATATCAGCATCTCCTGCCTGATCATTGCCGAAGTTCAGCGCTGCTGATGGCTGAGCTCCGGCACTAAACAGCCAGGAGCTGTGTTAGCGCCACTCCTGGCTGTTAACTCCCTGAATTCTGCGATTGAGCGCGATCGCAGCATTCACGAGGCAGGCAGAGGGACAGGAGCTCCCTCTGCCTTCAGATCGGTGCTCCCACGATGTAATCGCGGGGCTTGATCATTGCCATGATTACCCGGGGTCATCATGAAGACCCCCGAGTTACCAAGCTACGGAAAGCTGCTTAGACCATGTTCACAGCATGGTCTCAGGAGCTTTCACTATAGGTATAATGTACTGCAGTGCTAGTGCATTTCAGTACAATATACCCGTGATCAAAGAGAAAAAAGTGAAAGTCCCATAAAGGGACTAAGTAAAAAAGTTTAAAAAATTGTAAAAAAAAATTACAAAATAATAATAATAAAAAGATTCACTAATAAATACACATTTTTTTTGTAAAAATAAAATAAAATAAAAAAGTACACATACTTGGTATCCCCGCGTCTGGAACGACCCAAACTATAAAAGTGTCACACTAGTCAACCCCTTCAGTGAACGTCGTAAACCACCCCCCACCACCCCAAAAAACAAGGCAAACAATGCTTTATCATCATACCACTGGAAAAAAGTGGAATAAAACTAATATAAATAAAATTGGTACCGCTGAAAACGCCATCTTGTCCCGCAAAAAACAAGCCGCCATACAGCGCCATCAGCGGGAAAAATAAAAAAGTTATAGCTCTCAGAACAAAGCGATTTTAAAACAAATATTTTTTTCTATAAAAGTTTTTATTGTGTAAAAGCGCCAAAATATAAAAAAAGCTATAAATGTGGTACCACAGTAATCGCACCAACATGAAGAATAAAGCTGCCTTATCAATTTTACTACACGCGGAACAGCATAAAAAAAAACAGTTCCTGAATTGCCAGTTTTTGTTCATTCTCCTTCCCCAAAAATTGGAATAGAAAGCGATCAAAAAATGTCAGGTGCCCGAAAATGGTACAAATAAAAACGTCAACTCGTCCCGCAAAAAACAAGCCCTTACATGACTGCCCCAGAGGAAGATTCCCTATAATGAGGCAGATGGATGCCGTCTGACCTGTGAACCGGCGGTGTCAGTCTTTTTATGCGTGCATAAAAGTGCGGTTAGCCACAGTTTTGTGCACCTCTGAAAAGAAGGACAACGCTGAACAGAGGGCAGACGGAGCCCAGAGTAACTCTGCTGCCTCATTATAGTGAATGGATCCGCTTGGGGGGTGTCATCTGAATCACGTCACTCAGAGATTTAGATGGAAACCCCAAAGCTATTGCTCAGCGTAGAGCGCCGGATAAATGTGATCCCAAATGTTATGTAAAATGTTCCCAATAAAAGCTTCAAATCAATCCACAAAAAAAACCCACTCAGGTCCATCATCTGTCAATGGAAATATAGGGGGCTACCACGTTCCTGGTAGCTCAAAGGCTCTGGAAAAGTGAAATGGCTCCTCATCCCCAAAAGAAACTCAGCAAATTCTGCGCTCCGAAATTCTAATGCCCCCTTCCCTTCTGAGCCCCACAGTGTGCCTAAACCACATTTAGCATCCACATGTTTGACAGGGGTATAATTTCCAAAATTGGGTCACTTGAGGGGGGATTCTGCTCTTCTAGAACTCATGGGCTCTGTATATGGAGTCCGCAAACTATTTTAGGAAAATCTGCGCTCTGTCCCTCCCGAGTGTCGCCCTGTGGCTAAGCAATACTGTACAGCTTCATATGGGGTATTGCCATATGGGGTATTGTGGGACAAATTTTGGTGCCAGGTTTATCCATTATCCCCATTTGAAAATGTAAAATCTGGGGCTAAAACAATTTTTTTGCGGTAAAAATTTAATTATTTTTTCTTCACTGCCCAATGGTATAAAATTCTGTGACACACCTGTGGTGTCAATATGATCATTGCACCCCTATATGAGTTCATTGAGAGGTGTAGTTTGTAAAATGGGGTCACTTACGGGGAATTCTGTTATGGCACCTCAGGGGATCTCCTAGTGGGTCATGGCACCCTCAAACTATAACAGTAAAATCTGCACTATAATATAGTGCTCCTTCCCTTCTGACCTTTGCACTATGCCTCAAAAGTAGTTCCCAATTACATGTAAAGTATTGGCGTACTCAGAAGAAATTGCACAACAAAATGAGAGGTCAATTTTCTCTTATTACCTGTGTGAAAATAAAAAAATTGGAGCTAAAAAAATTTTTTATGGTAAAAAATAGATTTTTTTATTTTCATGGCTCTACATTATAAACTTCTGTGAAGCACCTGGGGGTTCAAAGTACTTACTACACATCTAGATAAGTTCCTTGAGGGGTCTAGTCTCCAAAATGGGGTCACGTGTGGGGGGTTTCCGCTGGTTAGGCACATCAGCTCTCAATTCCAGCCAATTTTGGGTTCAAAAACTCATATGGTGCTCCTTCCCTTCCAAACCCTGCCGTGCACCCAAACAGTGGTTTTCCCCCACATATGGGGTATCAGTGAACTCAGGAGAAATTGCACAACAACTTTTGGGGTCAATTTTCTCCTGTTACTCTTATGAAAATAAAAAAATTGGGGCTCAAAGTTAATTTTTGTGGAAAAAAAAATATTTTTTTATTTTCACGGTCCTACGTTATACAGTGGGGGAAAAAAGTATTTAGTCAGCCACCAATTGTGCAAGTTCTCCCACTTAAAAAGATGAGAGAGGCCTGTAATTGACATCATAGGTAGACCTCAACTATGAGAGACAAAATGAGAAAACAAATCCTGAAAATCACATTGTCTGATTTGGAAAGAAATTTTTTACAAATTTTGGTGGAAAATAAGTATTTGGTCAATTACAAAAGTTCATCTCAGTACTTTGTTATATATCCTTTGTTGGCAATGACAGAAGTAAAACGTTTTCTGTAAGTCTTCACAAGGTTGGCACACACTGTTGCTGGTATGTTGGCCCATTCCTCCATGCAGATCTCCTCTAGAGCAGTGATGTTTTGGGGCTGTCGCTCGGCAACACAGACTTTCAACTCCCTCCAAAGGTTTTCTATAGGCTTTAGATCTGGAGACTGGCTAGGCCACTCCAGGACCTTGAAATGCTTCTTACGAAGCCACTCCTTTGTTGCCCTGGCGGTGTGCTTGGGATCATTGTCATGCAGAAAGACCCAGCTACGTTTCATCTTCAATGCCCTTGCTGATGGAAGGAGGTTTGCACTCAAAATCTCATGATACATGGCCTCATTCATTCTTTCATGTACACGGATCAGTCGCCCTGGTCCCTTGGCAGAGAAACAGCCCCAAAGCATGAAGTTGTCACACTGATGCTTCACAGTAGGTATGGTGTTCTTTGGATGCAACTTAGCATTCTTTCTCCTCCAAACACGACGAGTTGTGTTTCTACCAAACAGTTCTACTTTGGTTTCATCTGACCATATGACATTCTCCCAATACTCTTCTGAATCATCCAAATGCTCTCTAGCAAACTTCAAAAGGGCCCGGACATGTAATGGCTTAAGCAGGGGGACACGTCTGGCAATGCAGGATCTGAGTGCCTGGCGGCGTAGTGTGTTACTGATGGAAGCCTGTGTAACCTTGGTCCCGGCTCTCTGCAGGTCATTCACTAGATCCCCCCGTGTGGTTCTGGGATTTTTGCTCACCGTTCTTGAGATCATTTTGACCCCACGAGATGAGAGCTTGTGTGGAGCCCCAGATCGAGGGAGATTATCAGTGGTCTTGTATGTCTTCCATTTTCTAATTATCGCTCCCACAGTTGATTTCTTCACACCAAGCTGCTTGCCTATTGCAGATTCAGTCTTCCCAGCCTGATGCAGGGCTACAATTTTGTTTCTGGTGTCCTTCGACAGCTCTTTGGTCTTCACCATTGTACAGTTTGGAGTGTGACTGTTTGAGGTTGCGGACAGGTGTCTTTTATACTGCTAACAAGTTCAAACAGGTGCCAGTACTACAGGTAATGAGTGGAGGACAAAGGAGCCTCTTAAAGAAGTTACAGGTCTGTGAAAGCCAGAAATCTTGCTTGTTTGTAATTGACTAAATCAGACAATGTGATTTTCAGGATTTGTTTTCTCATTTTGTCTCTCATAGTTGAGGTCTACCTATGATGTCAATTACAGGCCTCTCTCATTTTTTTAAGTGGGAGAACTTGCACTGTAAACTTCTGTGAAGCACCTGGGGGTTCAAGGTGCTCACCACACATCAAGATAAGTTTATTGAGGGGTTTAGTTTCCACAATGGCGTCACTTGTGGAAGGTTTCAACTGTTTAGGCACATCAGGGGTACGGAAAGTATTCAAACCCCTTTAAATTTTTCACTCTGTGTTTCATTACATCCATTTGGTAAATTCTAAAAAGTTATTATTTTTTTCTCATTAAAGTACACTTTGCACCCCATCTTGACTGAAAAAAACAGAAATGTAGAAATTTTTGCAAATTTATTAAAAAAGAAAAACTGAAATATCACATGGTCATAAGTATTCACACCATTTGCTCAGTATTGAGTAGAAGCACCCTTTTGAGCTAGTACAGCCATGAGTCTTCTTGGGAATGATGCAACAAGTTTTTCCCACCTGTGCCATCCTTCCTTGCAGATCCTCTCCAGTTCTGTCAGGTTGGATGGTGAACGCGTTGGTGGACAGCCATTTTCAGGTCTCTCCGGAGATGCTCAATTGGGTTTAGGTCAGGGCTCTGGCTGGGCCAGTTAAGAATGGTCACAGAGTTGTTCTGAAGCCACTCCTTTGTTATTTTAGCTGTGTGCTCATTGTCTTGTTGGAAGGTGAACCTTCGGCCAAGTCTGAGGTCCAGAGCACTCTGGAAGAGGTTTTCATCTAGGATATCTCTGTACTTGACCGCATTCATGTTTCCTTCAATTGCAACCAGTCGTCCTGTCCCTGCAGCTGAAAAACACCACCATAGCATGATGCTGCCACCACCATGTTTCACTGTTGGGATTGTATTGGGCAGGTGATGAGCAGTGCCTGGTTTTCTCCACAAATACAGCTTAGAATTATCACCAAAAAGTTCTGTCTTCTTCTCATCAGACCAGAGAATCTTATTTTTCATAGTCTGGGAGTCCTTCATGTGTTTTTGAGCAAACTCTATGCGGGCTTTCATATGTCTTGCACTGAGGAGAGGCTTCCGTCGGGCAACTCTGCCATAAAGGCCCGACTGGTGGAGGGCTGCAGTGATAGTTGACTTTGTGGAACTTTCTCCCATCTCCCTACTGCATCTCTGGAGCTCAGCCACAGTGATCTTGGGGTTCTTCTTTACCTCTCTCACCAATGCTCTTCTCCCACAATTGCTCAGTTTGGCTGGACAGCCAAGTCTAGGAAGACTTCTGGTGATTCCAAACTTCTTCCATTTCAGGATTATGGAACCCACTGTGCTTTTAGGAACCTTGAGTAATGCAGAAATTCTTTTGTAACCTTGGCCAGATCTGTGCCATGCCACAATCCTGTCTCAGAGCTCCTTGAGCATTTCCGTTGAGCTCATGATTCTCATTTGGTCTGACATACACTTTGAGCTATGAGGTTTAATATAGATAGGTGTGTGCCTGATCAAGTCCTATCAGTTTAATTAAATACAGCTGGACTCCAATGAAGGAGTAGAACTATCTCAAGGAGGATCACAAAGAAATGGACAGCATGTGACTAAAATATGAGTGTCTGAGCAAAGACTGAGCTGAATACGTATGACCATGTGATATTTCAGTTTTTCTTTTTTAATAAAATTGCAAAAATTTCTACATTTCTGTTTTTTTCAGTCAAGATGTGGTACAGCGTGTACTTTAATGAGAAAAAAAATGAACTTTTTATAACTTACCAAATGGCTGCAATGAAATAAAGAGTGAAAAATTTAAAGGGGTCTGAATACTTTCCGTACCCACTGTATATATGCTCCCCCCAATCCATGTATATATGCTCCCCCCCAATCCATGTATATATGCTCTCCCCCCAGTCCATGTATATATGCCTCCCAATCCATGTATATATGCTCCCCCCAATCCATGTACATATACTCCCCCCAATCCATGTATACATGCTGCCCTCCCCCAATCCATGTATATATGCTGCCCTCCCCCAATCTTTGTATATATACCTGCCCCCCCAATCCATGTATATATGCTTCCCCTCCCCCAATCCATGTATATATGCTCGCCCCACCAAATCCTGCTGGCGCCACTGTTCATTGCATATATATAAAAAAAAAAACATAATAAACACTCCTACTCACCTTCCTTCCTCTCCCACGCTGCATCCTCTCCTGTAGCCGGCCGCTGACTCCGGCGGCCTAGCGACGGGGTCGCATGACGTCACTGCCATGCGCCCAATCTTGTGGCCTCTGATTCGCCAGCAGTGTGTGCGTCCGAGAACGCACAACTAAGAATGTTCCCACGCTCTCTAGCTCACCGGGGCTCATCAGCTTATCTTTAGCTGATAAACCCCCGTGACCCCCTGCAGCACTGTATACTGACAGGGGGTAATTTTACACCCCCGTCAGTATACAGTGCTGTATTCTACAGCAGTGACATCAGTGATGGCTGATGTCACTGCTGTAGAAGTGACATAGATCATCATGGGACACTCGCCGCTGATCGTGGACTACTTCGTTGACTAAGGACAGGTGAGGAATATTGTTGTTTGTTTTTTTACATTTTTTTCAAGAGATCGAGGTCTTCGCGGAGGCATGTAATGAAAAAAATTGTAGATCCGTGTTTGTTTTAGTTCATTAAAATATTTTATTCTGGCCGTGTCTTTTATTGAAAAAGCGGCGACCATTTAACCACGCGGTTAGTAATGGGGGCGTCTTATAGATGCCTTGTATTGGCGGCTGACGTGAACCCCAACCCCATTACCCCCTGCCACCGCTTCAGGGCAGTGTGGAAGAGCGAGGCTAAGTGCCAGATTTGGCGAATCTTATGGATGCACCATTTCTGGGACTGCCGAGGGGTGATATATTAATAGCTTCGGAGGGGGCTAGTATTCATGGCCCTTTCCATGGCTATTAATATCAGCTCGAAGCTGTCTAGTTTAGTCGTTGCTGGCTAGATCTTATAGGGGGACCCCACGTATTTTTTTTCTGGGGTCCCCCTGTAATCTTGCAATTAAAGGTTAAACAAACAACTGTGGGCTGATATTAATAGCCATGGAACATTGTTGGCTAATGGCCCCTTCCACGGCTACTAATATCAGACCCCAGCGGTCAGCTTTCCCTCTGTTGGTTATAAAAATGACGTGGGAGCCCACGCCATCTTTTTTTTTTTTTTATTTTAGGCTCTGTGCCCATAATTCAGACGTAGCAACGCTTTGGACACAAATTTTTTCTGCATCCAAAACATTGCATTCTATTGAACGCAGGTAAATACACATGTGTTCACTGAACCATGTGTATTTACCACATTCAATGCATTCTAGTGGTTACATTTCTGTTGTGGAGACTAACGACTTCGCAAGAGAAATTGACATGCTGCGGTCCTGAAAGACGCGCTGCATGTCAGTGTCCATGGGTGATTCGCAGCCTCTGATGCACGCGATTTTTAGAGATCTCATCCACTATGCTGTAACATCTGGACGCTGCGGGTTTGATGCTGTATATACAATCAGCGTCAAACCTGCAGCTGCTCCTGATCTTGGCCATGTACCCAAACTCACCCGCAGTGTATCAATTTCTGTAGCGAACACGCTAGTCTCCGCTGCAGATTTTGACCGAATGAAATATCATTACATGCGGTGGATTCATATGTACCGACAACGAAAGTGCGGTATTAGAACACCGCGTTTTGGACACAACATAAATACGTTGTGTCCAAAGCACTTCTGATTGCTGATCGGGGGATGTAGTGGCTAACGAACCAACTGTGAGATGTTATTTTATGGCCAGGGAAATGTTTGCCTAGTGGCACCTTCCCAGGCTAAAAAAACAGCTCACAGCAGTCGCATAAATTACATGACTAGAAATGCTAATAAAGATTGGATGAATGGGACTAGCTGACATCCAGCTCTTTTGTTTGGTGATATCACGGTGTCAATCAGACCTTTTCATGACCAAAGTAAAGAAACACAGACACCGTGTAAACAATTTATTTGAAATACAGCAGACCCATTATTTAATCATTTAAATTAATTAATATACTCACCCCAGTTCTTATGGTAATCCAAGGGCTTAAGTAATGTCCCACCAACTTTATTTAGCTCCAAAAATCATTCATTGATGCTCAAAAATGCTTCAAAAAGCGCGCGTAAAAACGCTTCAAAAACGCATGTAAATCCGCAAGCGTTTTTTTTCTGCCAGGGAGAGGCAAAAACGCTCAGGAAATTTCTGCTTCAATTCCTGAACGTGTGCTCACACCCCTAAGCTTGACAAAAAGATCTTTGTGGTTTAAACGTTGCATGCCAGATGAGTAAAATTGAATGAAACTGGAGTGCTACGTTTTTTCCTTATTAGACTTTCAATATTAATCTTTATTTTTATATATATATATATATATATATATATATATATATATATATAATGTGACTGTGGACCGGGATACTTTACTGCCCTTCACTTATTCTGGAGATAGGTGATTGGGGAGTATTCTGTTCCTATTGCTTATTATGAAAATTTGGCTATAAGAGATGTCCATTCTTGTTTATTTTATTTTTTATTACTTTTTTTAAAAATTAGAGTTGCACATTGGTGCTAGCATCGATCGTTCATGGCATACACAAATAATACACACTGCACATACAGTTTGGTTCAGAAATAGTTGGACAGTGACACACGTTTTGGCATTTTAGCTGTTTACAAAAACATATTCAAGATACAGTTATATAATTAATATGGGTTTAAAGTGCAGGCTCTTAGCTTTAATTTAAGGGTATTCACATCCTAATTGGATTAAGGTTTTAGGAATTACAGCTCTTTAATATGTAGCTGCCTCTTTTTAGAGGAACCAAAAGTAATTGGACAATTATCTCAAAAGCTTTTTAATGGGCTGCATGAGCTATTCTCTTGTTAGGCTGTGTGCCCACTATGCGTTTTCCAAGCGTTTATGCTGCGGAATTTATACAGCGTAAATGCTTGGGAAACGCTTGGTAATCCGTCCCTCATGGTCCCCAATGACAAGCCGCAATGTCAATGCCCATGCTGCGGATTTTTCCGCAGCGTTTTTGATGCGCTCAAAAATCCGCAGCATGTCCATTAATTTTGCGGACACGCAGCGTAATCGCCGCCATTGACTTGCATTGAAACGCATATTATCCGTGTCAGTACATTTGTACACACAGATAATATGCGTTTCTATGTGCGGACGGTACCCGGGTGTGGAGGAGAAGAGACTCTCCTCCGGACCCAGGTACCATAGAACTTGTGAAAAAAACAATAAAATAAATATTATATTTACCTTCTGATGGTCCCCGGTGTGCTTATCTTCGCTTGCCGGCAGATCGCGGTGGACTGAAGGGCCTGCGCTGATGTCATAGTCATGTGACGGCAGGTCCTTCAGTGCAGTGTACCACGATCTGCCGGCAGCCAGGACAGAGCGAAGTAAGACTGCGGGGGCCATCGGAAGGTAAGTATAGATTTATTTTTTTATTTTTAACCATTCTTTATGGTCACAATATATAAATCCATGCCGGTTGCATGGATTTATATAGTGTGACCAAGTTGTCAAGCACTTTCCAAGTGATGCTAAAATTGATTGGAAAGTGCTTGACACCCGCATGCGGAAATGCATGTGAAGAACGCTTCACATCCGCATGTCCCTGGCAGGAAAAACGCATGTACAATCTGCATGTGTTTTTTTTCTGCCAGGGAGATGCAGAAACGCTCAGGAAAAAATCCTGAGCATTTCTGCATCGTGGGCACATAGCCTTAATCCATCATCAGTTAAGAAGGTAAAAAGTCTCAAGCTGATTCCAGGTGTGGCATTTGCATTTGGAAGCTGTTGCTGTGAACCCACAACATGCAATCAAAGGAGCTTTAAATAAAAGAAAACAGACCACTATTAGGCTGAATAAAAAAAAAGAAATCCATTAGAGAGATAGCAGTGGCCAAATCTACAGTTTGATACATTCTGCAAAACAAAGAGCGCACTTGGTGAGCTTGGGAACTCAAAAAGGTCTGGACATCCATGGTAGACAACAGTGGTGGATGATCGCAGAATCCACTCCATGGTGAAGAAAAACCCCTTCACAGCAGCCACCCAAGTGAGGAACACTCTCCAGGAAGTAGGTGTTTCAGTATCTGCATCCACCATAAAAGTGGCATTAGTCAGGCTGAATAATAAAAAAAGCCAGATTAGAGTTTGTAAAAAAAAAAAAAAGCCAGCCCAGTTCTGGAAATGCAGTCTTTGGACAGATGTAGCCAAGATCATCCTGTACCAGAATGATAAGAAGAAGAAAGTATTGAGAAGGCTTGGAATCACACCACATCCTCTGTAAAACATGGTTGAGGCAGTGTAATGGCATGGGCATGCATAGCTTCCAATAACACTGGGTCACTAGTGTTTATTGATGATGTGACTGAAGACAGAAGCAGCCGGATGAATTATCAAGTGTACAGGGCGATACTTTCTGCCCAGATTCAACCAAATGCCGCAATGTTTATTGGACTGCACTTCACAGTACAGATGGACAATGAGTAGTGACGTGCTAGTGTGTTAGGTTAACCCTTTCAGCGAGTATGCTCGGGCGAGTACCCAGTATCTTCAGCTTACTCGGTGATATGTTTGAATCTCTCCCGTCTGCATGATTTGCGACTGTTTGACATCTTTAATACATGTGAGGAACGCTTGTTTCTTAAACATTCCTCACATGTATTAAAGGTGTCAAACAGAAGTGGAATATTATGCTCTTGCAGAGTTAATCACCAGATCTTAACCACATCTGGTCATTTGGATGTTTTTGGTTGTCATTAAGATTTAAAAAGAGAAAACTCAGTAGTTTGACAATAAATGGCTTCACCCAACCAATAACCATGAATAGAGAAAAAGTTTTTTTGTTATCATTCATATTCTCTGCAAAAAGGCCAAGAAAGGAAAAATTCTGCCAGGGTATGTAAACTTTTGAGCACAACTGTATGAAAAGGCATCAAAACCACATGTGATGAAAAACTGGCTTAATAAAATGTAGTTTTTTTCATGAAAAAAAAAAAGTTTTTCTTCAAAAATTACATCATATATTTTGAACATTTAGTCATATACATATACTATAATGTATTATTGAATCTAACCAGTACATGGTGGGTAGTAGTCCATATTCTGAATCCATGCATTGCACTACGGAAATCCATGCATTGGTACAAACAGAAGTCATTGTACCCACTGCAATTTGTAATGTAGAATTGATACACAAAGAACATGGAAGTCCTTCCTCAATGATAAAGAGAAAATCGCATTTCCATATGTGGCAGAAGATATCCGTGTGAGTACTATGTCGGAGTCTGACTGAACTGAAAAACACTTCCACAACACTGACAGTGTACTATGAACTCTACCGCACATGGAACAGGAAGGAATAGCTTAATACAAAAACTTAAATGTGAAAGGATCAAATATAACTGTAATGATGGTGGTTCCTTGATCGCCTGTCAGCTCTAAATAGGGCTTCCAAGGGGTGGCCACTCCAATTATCAGGTCCCAAGGGAGACCTGGTCTTCACCATTGAACCCATGTACAGGAATGTGGACTTACCCAGGGAGCCCTAGGTTGGGTTCTAGAATTAGCCACTGGCCAGTGGAGCAGGCTGGCAAAAATAGTCAGTTCTCCATATCATACCCTAAAGGGAACACAAGAAGAAAAATAATAAATCAAAAGAATCTTCAGTAAACTAGCCAAGGTCAGAACGAGAATAAAATGGACTGGACTACAGAACTGAACAACAGCTAGTAAATCTATAACTGGCAGTAGGAGACTGAAAATCAGGAATTTAAATAGAGAGCAGCCCCGCTTCAGAGCTCACAGCACGGAGAAATTCTAACTACCCTGGAATTAATCCCCAAGCTTTCGGGGTGGATGGTGCCACAAGTCCCTGAACTAAAAAGGGGCTATTGTGTAGTCGCCAGGACAAAAGCAGAAGCAGATGAGACATGTACTGGCATAGATGGAACAATACCATTGTCCCCAGTATTCATGCCAAGGCCCTTGGGTTAAAACTGCTTCAGAGAATATCACACCTCTTTAAATTGTTAGTGAAAATGTAACTTCTTTTAAAATTTTTTAGAATTCATTACAATATCAGAAATAGAACATAATTTACTTCTGTTTGGCCCAAAACTTTCTGCCATTGCAGATTTAATTTTTCAATATGTGAAATATACCACTGTTTTTATAACAGTTGTGTGGGAAATCAGCCTTAGAAGACAACATTTCAAACTGGTGCTATATCAAAAAGAAATCATGCTAACCTATTTTCAACATTCTTAAGTAAACAGGTAACAAATGTATCTGTGGTGTAGTACTGTCATTTTCAGTGTAGGTAAAAGTTTTTGTTTTTTTTCATATTTGTTCTTTCATATGAATTTAAAAAACCCTGATCTAATTTCAGTGATCTATATTTTGTAGGTGCCAAGCAGGATATCATGGACAGAGATGTCATGCACTTACTCTTCCTTTGGGGAACCCACTGAACACATATGATCACACAACTATCTTGGCAGTGGTTGCAGTTGCACTGTCCTCTTTTTCTTTAATTGTTATAGCATCATTGTTAATATTAAGGTATGTCTATTTTGGCTGTGGAAAAATGTGTGTTCTATCAAATACTTTGCATATAGCCTGTGTGAATAAATAATATAAAATAAACTTCTGATAACAGCCTGTCCCTTAATTAGGATAGATCATCAGAAGTTTATATCATCAAAATTAGATCAGTGGGTGTCCAATACCCAGAACCCCCATTGAAAAGCTGTTACAAGCTCTGTTGGCATTGGATGTAAACACATGGAAGGGAGCTGCACTTCGCATTTCCATTCAATGTGTAGTAGCCACTGATGGGTACTGCAGTACAGCTGATATTCAAAAAAATAAGAACTGTTCTGCAGTATCCGGCCACTAAACAATATGATGGAGCGGTGGTGTTACACTCCATATAGCCGGCTGCTGTTAGAGGTGGAAACAGCTGAAAGGAGGGAGTGCCCGGTGGTGTACCCCCACAAACTAATAATGTTGACATAAGGATAGGTGATCAGTATGTTCTCATGAAACAAACCCTTTTAACATGCAGACAGCCTGGCTATCCTGACAACCCATCGGTGTTCTGTGATCATGTGACAAGCGCAGCCGGAATTATGTGCTTCTGGCTGGCGCTTGTTAAATCCCACTGTCAGAGATTTATAGTGGGATTTAACTGGTTTATAGCCAAGAGTGGAGATCCAATCCACCCGCAGCTGTTAAAGGCACATGACAGCTGATTAAATCAGTCATCATGTGTGGGGAAAGATGCGCTCAACGACGGAGTCCGCATCAAAGTCAGGGACACAACATATGATGTAAAAATACGTCATATGTCAAGGAGGATTCATTGTAGCACCTGCATAATGCCTTCATCAGGTGGTTATAGAAAGGCACAAGTAAAGGGTCAAAACATAAGTCAAATACACAAAACCGCATAATTATGAAATGAATGTGTACAGTTAGTCGAATAAATGTCATACTAGAAATGAAAATGAAAGTCGCTTAGCTAATTTAGCAAATGGACACAACTAAAGGGATGACAGCAGAATAACGTAAGATAATACAGATGACTGTATGTACTACTATGAATGTAGTATACATACAGTACAGACCAAAAGTTTGGACACACCTTCTAATTTAAAGATTTTTCTGTATTTTCATGACTATGAAAATTGTACATTCACACTGAAGGCATCAAAACTATGAATTAACACATGTGGAATTATATACTTAACAAAAAAGTGTGAAACAACTGAAAATACGTCTTATATTCTAGGTTCTTCAAAGTAGCCACCTTTTGCTTTGATGACTGCATTGCACACTCTTGGCATTCTCTTTATGAGTTTCAAGAGGTAGTCACCGGAAATGGTCTTCCAACAATCTTGAAGGAGTTCCCAGAGATGCTTAGCACTTGTTGGCCCTTTTGCCTTCACTCTGCGGTCCAGCTCACCCCAAACCATCTTGATTGGGTTCAGGTCTGGTGACTGTGGAGGCCAGGTCATCTGGTGTAGCACCCCATCACTTTCCTTCTTGGTCAAATAGCCCTTACACAGCCTGGAGGTGTGTTTGGGGTCATTGTCCTGTTGAAAAATAAATGATGGTCCAACTAAACGCAAACCGGATGGAATAGCATGCCGCTGCAAGATGCTGTGGTAGCCATGCTGGTTCAGTATGCCTTCAATTTTGAATAAATCCTCAATAGTGTCACCAGCAAAGCACCCCCACACCATCACACCTCCTCCTCCCTGCTTCACGGTGGGAACCAGGCATGTAGAGTCCATCCGTCCACCTTTTCTGCGTCGCACAAAGACACAGTGTTTGGAACCAAAGATCTCAAATTTGGACTCCTCAGACCAAAGCACAGATTTCCACTGGTCTAATGTCCATTCCTTGTGTTCTTTAGCCCAAACAAGTCTCTTCTGCTTGTTTCCTGTCCTTAGCAGTGGTTTCCTAGCAGCTATTTTACTATGAAGGCCGGCTGCACAAAGTCTCCTCTTAACAGATATGTCTGCTGCTAGAACTCTGTGTGGCATTGACCTGGTCTCTAATCTGAGCTGCTGTTAACCTGCGATTTCTGAGGCTGGTGACTCGGATAAACTTATCCTCAGAAGCAGAGGTGACTCTTGGTCTTCCTTTCCTGGGGCGGTCCTCATGTGAGCCAGTTTCTTTGTAGCGCTTGATGGTTTTTGCAACTGCACTTGGGGACGCTTTCAAAGTTTGCCCAATTTTTTGGACTGACTGACCTTCATTTCTTAAAGTAACGATTGCCACTCGTTTTTCTTTACTTAGCTGCTTTTTTCTTGCCATAATACAAATTATAACAGTCTATTCAGTAGGACTATCAGTTGTGTATCCACTAGACTTCTGCACAACACAACTGATGGTCCCAACCCCATTTATAAGGCAAGAAATCCCACTTTTTAAACCTGACAGGGCACACCTGTGAAGTGAAAACCATTTCTGGTGATTACCTCTTGAAGCTCATCAAGAGAATGCCAAGAGTGTGCAAAGCAGTCATCAAAGCAAAAGGTGGCTACTTTGAAGAACCTAGAATATAAGACATATTTTCAGTTGTTTCACACTTTTTTGTTAAGTATATAATTCCACATGTGTTAATTCATAGTTTTGATGCCTTCAGTGTGAATGTACAATTTTCATAGTCATGAAAATAGAGAAAAATCTTTAAATGAGAAGGTGTATCCAAACTTTTGGTCTGTACTGTAGATAATAAAACGTATGGTCGAGCAGTCTATCTAAACCAACTACTTGTAATAAAATAGTAAACAAAAAAACTAATAAAATGAACTGGAATATAATTTGGTATGCATGCAGAGTGTAGGCACACGTTCACACTGGCCACTAAACAGATAAAACCTTAGATCAAAACAAAGTGAGCAATTACCCTGCAGTAAATAAATAGCAATAGTGCATATATAATAATAGTGCCAAATATACCAGGATGGGGATGAGGGGGCCATAGATACCAGGATGGGGATGAGGGGGCCATATATACCATGATGGGGATGTGGGGGCCATGCATACCAGAATGGGGATGAGGGGGCCATGCATACCAGGATGGGGATGAGGGGGCCATGCATACCAAGATTAGGATGGGGGCCATATATACCTGAATTAGGAGCCAACTATACCTGAATTGGAGACATATATACCAGGATGGGGATATATATACTGTATATCAGAATGGGGATATTAATATATAATTGGGGTACATTACCCCTATAACAGTGTCAGTAGCAGACTAACTCCCATAATGGTGCATCTTCACCACAGTTTTTGCTTAATTTTTTTCCTATTTTCCTCCTCTAAAACCTAGGCGCATCTTATGGTCTGGTGCGTCTTATAGTCCAAAAAATACGGAAATTTTCCCAAGGAGCCAAATCATGTGATTTGTGGAGACCAAACCAGTAGGCTGAAAGGAATTCTGCTCAATATTAATATTAACATATTAATTAGAATTATTTGTTTACATTAATTAGAATTATTTGTTTACATTAATTGTATGACATAATATTGAGAATAATTAATTATGTTGACATCCCCCTATGTACAGTATGAGCCCCTACATATCCCCTATATACAGCTATACGTAGCTCCCTATATCCAGTATGAGGCCGCACCTAGCTCCCTATATCCAGTATGAGGCCACTCTTAGCTCCCTATATCCAGTATGAGGCCACACGTAGCTCCCTAGATACAGTATGAGGCTGCACGTAGCTCCCTATATTCAGTATGAGGCTGCATGTAGCTCCATATTTCCAGTATGAGCCGCACTTAGCTCCCTATATCCTGTATGTGGCTGCACGTAGCTCCGTATATCGAGTATGAGGCCGCACATAGCTCTCTAGATACAGTGCACAGTCACACATACTCAGTCGCACACATGCAGTCAGACACCAGCAGGCACGCACACATATAATTATGCACATGCAGTCACACATGCACTCATGTATACACATGCAGACTTGCACATATACTAGTCACAGAAATGTGTGCACAAACATATACAGACATACAAAGACACATCCAGGCATAAACATATTTGAAGACTGTGAAGACTCGGGGTCTTCCGTGGGCGTAAAACAGCATGTCAATACTTTATTGAACCACCAAGCGGACAGTAAACATATAGAACAGTCCCAGCAAATACCCAAGATGGTGCAACATTACACATTCTCACCCTTTCGCCCGCAAGGGATAGAACAGCTGTGACTTTGGGACTTCCAGGGCCAAATACCTCAACCAGTGGCCCCCCACTTCTGGCAGGCCCCCACAGAGAGAATGTAGCGCCAAGCTTGGGAAGCTAGCAGTCCATCGAGGTACAAAGTCAGGAGACCTGAGAGTCCCACGCTGGCCTCTCCAAGAGTTCCCATTTTGCCAGGTGACTAGTGGGTCCCAATCTGGCTTCTCCGAATGCCTGTGTATCTTTATCTAAAATCTATGCTTCCAAGCTGATGGTCTGAGTCTGTGTGTCCTCTTGCTTCTCCTTGATTCTCTTGTCCCAAGTCTCTTTTCAGCAGGATAGATAAACCCTTTTTCTATTTACATATAAAGGTCATCAGTCACAGGTCGGGGTTAGGGAGGGAATTTCTCACATGGCTCAGCTCTCATTGTTTGAGCTAATCTATTTACATAGTTGGTATAGTAGGGGCTCTTTAAATCAACATTCAGGATTATTCAAACAATAGTCTGTGTTAATCAACCAAAAAAGATCACAGGTTAAAAAGTGAACATAAAAATAAAGGTATACTGCTGTTGCCATCATAAAGTATGTCTGGCATAATTAAGATTTTACGCTGTATCGTCACAAAGATATACAGAAAAATATATATAAACAGACATATCACACGTACAGGTGCATCTCACTAAATTAGAATATCATCAAAAAGTTAATTCATTTCAATTCTTCAATACAAAAATTTAAACTCATATTATGTATAGTCATTACAAACATTACAGTGATCTATTTCAAGTGTTGGTTTCTGTTAATGTTGATGATTATGGCTTACAGCCAATGAAAACACAAATGTAATTATCTCAGTAAATTAAAATAATTAACAAAAACACCTGCAAAGGCTTCATAAGCATTTAAAAAGGTCCCTTAGTCTGTTTTAGTAGGCTCCACAATCATGGGGAAGACTGCTGACTTGACCAATGTCCAGAAGGCAGTCATTCACACACTCCACAAGGTCCCAGAGTTCCAATTTTCATTTGGAAATCAAGGTCCCAGAGTCTGGAGGAAGAGTGGAGAGGCGCACAATCCAAGCTGCTTGAGGTCTAGTGTGAAGTTTCCACAATCAGTGATGGTTTGGGGAGCCATGTCATCGGCTGGTTTAGGTCCACTGTGTTTTATCAAGACCAAAGTCAGCGCAGCCATCTACCAGGAAATTTTAGAGCACTTCATGCTTCCCTCTGCCAACAAGCTTTCTGGATATGGAAATTTCATTCTCCAGCAGGACTTGGCACCTGTCCACACTGCCAAAAGTACCAATACCTAATCTAAAAACAACAGTATCACTGTGCTTGATTGGCCAGCAAACTCGCCTGAATCTATGGGGTATTGTCAAGAGGAAGATAAGACACCAGACCCAACAATGCAGACAAGCTGAAGGCTGCTATCAAAGCAACCTGGGCTTCCATAACACCTCAGCAGTGCCACAGGCTGATCGCCTCCATGCCACACCGCATTGATGCAGTAATTGATGCAAAAGGAGCCCTGACCAAGTATTGAGTGCATTTACTGAACATACATTTCAGTAGGCCAACATTTCGGATTTTAAAATAATTTTTCAAGCTGGTGTTTTAAAGTATTCTAACTTAATGAAATAATGACTTTTGTGTTTTCATTGGCTGTAAGCCACAATCATCAACATTAACAGAAATAAACACTTGAAATAGATCACTGTGTTTGTAATGACTCTATATCAGGGTTCCCCAACTCCAGTCCTCAAGGCCCACCAACAGGTCATGTTTTCAGGATTTCCTTAGTATTGCACAGGTGATGTAACTATTGCCTGTGCTGATGATGGAATTATCACCTGTGCAATACTAAGGAAATCCTGAAAACATGACCTGTTGGTGGGCCTTGAGGACTGGAGTTGGGGAACCCTGCTCTATATGATATGAGTTTCACTTTTTGTATTGAAGAACTGAAATAAATTAACTTTTTGATGATTTTCTAAATTAGTGAGATGCACTTGTACATAGATAAACACAATTATACATGAACACAGACACACAGGGGGTACATTGCGAAGCAGTCACTCACCTTCCCACGGCTTGTTTCCCGTCCAGCTCCTCTCCGGTTGGAAGCAGCTCCGAAGCAGCATGAAGCACTCCGTGACGTCACTTTAGCAGACAGGGCCGCGTCTGCTACCTGTGACGTGGCCGGGTCAGCACACAAGAAAGTTGAAAGGTATAGTGCTGGCCCAGGCCGTAGAAGAAGCAGGTAGCCCTGCACAGCCCCCCCGGCCCAGCCTGCCCCTGCCTTACCGACCTTGGACGCATGGATACAACGAGATGATTTTGCATACTTCGTGCGCATTTCCGACCGGTTCTTCAACTGACAGACAGCTGACACCCGGCACTCACTGCCAGGAGTGGTGCCCGCATCGGTCCCGGTAGTTTAACCCCCTAAATGCTGTTATCGATATCAATCACAGCATTTTAAAGACAGGCAGAACAAGGGGGTTTCCTCTGATCAGCACCCCGCAACATCATTGCGGGAGCCCGATCATTGCCATGGTTCCCCCGATGTCGTCATGACAACATTCGAGTCACCAGGCTCTAGCAAGCTTGTTAGATCATGCTCAGTGCATGCCCTAACAAGTTTGTGTGAGAGCAGGTTGACAGTTCTAACTTGACTGCAATCAGACAGCTGAAAGTGAAAGTCCCTTAGTAGGACTAAGTAAAAAAAAAAAAATTTGAAATCACAAAATAATGAAATATACAGCTCTGGTAAAAATTAAGAGACCACTGAACAGTTTTCTATTGGAAAGCATGGAAAGACTAAGTTGAGGTCTGAAAGCACTGTTTCTTTTTTAGTATTTTGACGCTTTATCATTTGCTGCAAATAAATACAAAATTTTTAGCTTTGAATTTCGGAGACATGTTGTCAGTAGTTTATAGACTAAAACAACAATGTACATTTTACTCAAAAATATACCTATAAAGAGAAAAATCAGAGAAACTGAAAATTTTGCAGTGGTCTCTTAATTTTTGCCAGAGCTGTATATGGTATATGTTACGCTCGTGCCCGGACTGACTGGCGTGAGCGTGATTAGTGATCCCACTGTACCATGAACCGAGGAGTACCTGGAGGGGCGTAACTAAGTATCAACCCAATCTGACCAAGGTCGCACGGCAGCTTAGTCGACTCCGTGGACCAAGGAGAAACCGAGCAGAGGGACCAGGTGCGACTCCAGGTCAGACCCCGGTCACAGTTGTTGACCCACACCGGGGAATGCAGGAACAGGCAGGTTAGACTGGCATACAGGCAGGTGGGTATTGGCAAGTACGGCTGGTATGCAGACAAGGTGGGTACTGGCAAGTACGGCTGGTATGCAGACAGGTGGGCACTGGCAAGCACGGCTGGTATGCAGACATGGAGATACTGGCAAGCACGGCTGGAGTGCAGACAGGGAGGAACTAGCAGGTTGGAGCGCAGGCTGGATAGGGTCCAGTACAGACTGGGAGACAGGTACAGAGCCGCAAATGCGGTAGACAAGCAGAGTTAAGTGAAACCGCCGAAGCGGAGGACAAGGCAGAGCAGAGAGGAACTGCTGGTGCGGTGAGCAAGCAGAGCAGAGCGAAAACCGCAGGTGCGGTGGGCAAGGCAGAGCAGAGCGTAACCGCCGGAGCGGTGGACAAGGCAGAGCAGAGAGAAACCACAGGTGCGGTGGACAAGGCAGAGCAGAGCGGAACCGCCGGAGCGGTGGGCAAGGCAGAGCAGAGAGAATATATGCCGGAGTGGTGGGCAAGGCAGAGCAGAGAGAAGCCACCGGAGCGGTGGGCAAGTCAGAGTAGAGAGAAGCCGCCGGAGCGGTGGGTAAGTCAGAGCAGAGAGAAGCCGCCGGAGCGGTGGGTAAGGCAGAGCAGAGGGAAGCCGCCGGAGCAGTGGGCAAGTCAGAGCAGAGAGAAACCGCCGGAGCGGTGGGTAAGGCAGAGCAGAGGGAAACCGACGGAGCGGTGGGCAAGTCAGGGCAGAGAGAAACCGCCGAAGCGGTGGGCAAGACAGAGCGGAGCGAAACCGCAGGTGCGGTGGACAAGGCAGAGAGGACAGGGCTCTGTTCACATGGAACAGACTGGAAAATACAGGAAGATGGCTAGAACACAGGAGGAAGATACGAAGGAAGGGAAAAGGGACAAGCAGAACCAGATACACACAAGGTACTTCCTATGAAGTAGCGAGTGGACACAAAACTCACAAACAGAAGTACAGAGACAATGAGTTGGAGTTAGGTGCAGGTTCAGACACTGCAGGAAAAGGGAAGGTACAGACATAGAGACAAACAGGTAACAGGCTAGGATACAGTTCAGACAGGAACTGCTACTGCAATGAGAAACAAGAACGAGCCTGGGTATACAGCCCCCAGAGTGGCGGAAACAGACTAGAAGTTACAGGTAACAGGCCTGGGTATACAGCCCCCAGAGTGGCGGAAACAGACTAGAAGTTACAGGTAACAGGTCTGGGTATGCAGCTCCCAGAGTGGCGGAAACAGACTAGAAACAGGACAGGACCTGGCAATTCAGTAGCAAAGACTAACTGCGTGAAGGTGTTGCTCAGGCACCTCCTTCTGGGTGGAGGGGGTTTAAATATCCAGTGACTCACAGCAATAGGCTGGAGACGCATTAGAGGTGCGCCCACAGCAGCTATAAGAATCAGGAAATAACCGGGCCGCCGCCCTAAGCAGTCAGTCAAGAGACATGCACACAGCATGAACTGGAGCAAGGTTTGTAGGCTGGACTGACAGGTAATATTGCGGTCTTGCATAGTGGGAGGTGGTGCACTATGCAAGCACGCCACCAGGGATGTTACAGTATATATTGTACTTATAAATAAATACTGTTCTGGAAGAAAAAAGTACACATACAGTGGGGAAAATAAGTATTTCATACACTGATGATTTTGCAAGTTTTCCCACCTACAAAGAATGGAGATGTCTGTAATTTTTATCGTAGTTACACTTCAACTGTGAAAGACAGAATCTAAAAATAAAAACCATAAAATCACATTTTATGATTTTTAAATAATTAAATTGCATTTTACTGCATGAAATAAGTATTTGATCACCTACCTATCAGCAAGAATTCTTGTTCCTACATACCTGTCAGTTTTTCTTTAAGAAGTCCTACTACTTTGCACTCATTGCCTGTATTAATTGCACCTGTTTGAACTGTTTAAGGACACCAGGGACAAAATTGTAGACCTGCACAAGGCGGGGATGGGCTACAGGATAATAGGCAAGCAGCTTGTTGAGAAGGCTACAACTGTTGGCGCAATTATTAGAAAATGGAATAACTACGAGATGACTGTCAATCTTCTTCATTGTGGAAAATCTCGCCTCATGGGGTTAGGATGATTCTAAGAAAGGTCAGGAATCAACTCAGAACTACACGGGAGGACATGGTTAATGACCTGAAGTGAGCTGGGACCACAGTCTCAAACATTAACACACTACGGTTAGTAACACACTTCGATGTCATGGATTAAAATACTGTAGAGCATTCAAGGTCACCCTGCTCACGCCAGCATATGTCCAGGCCCGTTTGAAGTTCGCCAGTGACCATCTGGATGATCCAAAGGAGGCATGGGGTCAGATGAGACCAAAATAGAACTTTTTGGTATCAGCTCCACTCGCCATGTTTGGAGGAAGTAGAATGAGTACTACCCCAAGAATACCTCCCCAACCGTGAAGCGTGGTGGGGGAAGCATCATACTTTGGGGGTGCTTTTCTGCAAAGGGGACAGAATGACGCCGATTGAAGGGAGGATTGATGGGGTCATGCATTGTGAGATTTTGGTCAAGAACTAAAGGAAACATCTGACCTCTGTAATTGCAAACAATGGTTTCTGCACCAAAGATTATTTTCTGTTTTTCTATTATATTAAATACTTATTTCATGAAATAAAATGCAAATTAATTATGTAAAAATCATACAATGTGATTTTCTGGATTTTTTTTAGATTCTGTCTCTCACAGTTGAAATGTACCTTCGATAAAAATTACATACCCCTCCATTCTTTGTAGGTAGGAAAACTTGAAAAATTGTCAGTGTATCAAATATTTTCCCCATTGTTTGGTATTGCTGCATCCGGAACGACCAGCCCTATAAAAATGTCACACTAGTTAATCCCTTCAGTGAACACCGTAAAAAAAAATAAAAAAAACGAGGCCAAAAACAATGTTTTATCAACATACCACGGAATAAAAAGTAGAATAAAACGCAATCAAAAAGACAAATTTAAATAAAAATGGTATCGCTGAAAACGTCATTTCATCCTGCAAAAAAAAAGCCGCTCCATCAGTGGAAAAATAAAAAAGTTATAGCTCTCAGAATAAAGTGATGCAAACATAATTATTTTTTCTCTAAAATAGTTTTTATTGTGAAAAAAGCGCCAAAACATAAAAGAATATATGAATGTGATATCGCTGTAATCGTACTGACCCGAACAATAAAGCTGCCTTAACAATTTTACCACTCGCAGAACGACATTAAAAAGAGCCACAAAAAACAATTCCTGAATTGCTAGTTTTTGCTCATTCTGCCTTCCACAAATCAGAATAGAAATTGATCAAAAAATTTGATATGCCCAAAAATGGTACCAATAAAAATGTTAACTCGTTCCACAAAAAACAAGCCCTCACATGACTCTGTCGGCCGAAATATAGAAAAACTATAGCTCTCAAATATGGCAATGAGAAAACTAGTTTTTGCAAAAAAAAGCGTTTTTTAGTGTGTGACAGCTGTCAATCATAAAAACCTGATATAAATCTGATATTGCTGTAATCGCATCGACCCAAAGAATAAAGTTGCTTAACCACTTATAGCGCGAGAGCAACGGTGTAAAAAATAAATATAACCAATTCTTCACCTGCTGTGGATTTTTTTCATTCTGCCTCCCAAAGATCACAGTACGTCTCGGCTCACATTTATCCTGCGCACTATGCTGAGCGTTTACACTGGGATTTCCATGTAAATCTCTGAAGTACGTGATTCAGACGGAACCCCCTGCTGAAGATTCCCTATAATGAGGCAGGTGGAGATACTGTGGACGCAGTCTTGCATGTGATCCGGCGGTGTCCATCTTTTTAGGCATGCATAAAAGTGCCATTGGCCACAGTTTTGTGCACTTCTGAAAAGTAGGACACTGCTGAACAGAGGCCAGACGGAGTCCAGAATAACTCTGCTGCCTCATAGTAAATGGATCTCATCTAAATCACTTCACTGGAAGATTTAGATGGAAACCCTGATATAAGTGCTCATTGTAGAGCAATGGATAAAGGTGATCCAGAATGTTATGTAAAATGTTCCTAACAAAAGCTTCAAATTCATCCACAAAAAAGGCCCCAATCAGGTTTGTCATCTGTCAATGGAAATATAGGGACTTCCACATTACTGGTGGTGCAAAAGCTCTGGAAAAGCAAAATGTCTCCTCGCCCCCCAAAATAAATTTAGCAAATTCTATGATCCCAAATCCAAATGCCTCCTCCCTTCTGAGCTCCACAGTGTGCCTAAACTGCAGTTAGCATCCATATGTTTGACATTTCCATAGCGATGATAGTCCGCCTAATTTACGGGTGCATGTCTCCAGAAGCATGAGCTGGGCATAACGAACTGGCACTACAACATAATGGGCACTACAACGTACTGCTCTTGTTTCTGGAAAACACCCATAAATTAAAAATCATTACTACACCTGTGGATAAATGCCCAAAGGGATATAATTTCAAAAATGGGTTCACTTGAGAGGGATTCTGCTCTTTTAGCATGTAGGGGCTCTGTATATGAAATCTGCAAACTATTTTAAGAAAATCTGCGCTCCAGGAGGCAAACAGCGCTCCTTCCATTCCCGAGTTTCGCTATATGGCTAAGCATTACTGTACAGCCACATATGGGGCATTGCCATGTTCACCAGAAATTTTGGGACAAATTTTGATGCCATTTTTACCCATTACCCCTTGTGAAAATGTAAAATATGGAGCTAAATCAAAATTTTGGTGGTAACATTGTAATTATTTTTTCTTCACCCCCTAATGGTATAAAATTCTGTGACACACCTGTGGTGTCAATATGATCACTGCACCCCCAGATGAATTCATTGAGAGGGTAGTTTTAAAAATGGGGACATTTATGAGGGGTTCTGCTGTGCTCGCTCCTTCCCTTCTTAGCTTTGCACTCTGCCTGAAAGTATTTCCCAATTACATGTAGGGTATTGGAGCACTCAGTAGAAATTTTTACAACAAACTGAGGTCCATTTTTTCCTACTAGCCCTTAGAAAAATCAAAAACTTGGGGCTAAAACAACATTTTAGTGGAGAAAGTGTAATTATTCTTTCTCCACCGCCCAGTGGTATAAATTTCTGTGAGGCACATGTGGTGTCAACATGCTCACTGCAGCCCTAGATTAATTCATTGACAGGTTTAGTTTGCAAAATGACAGAATTTATGGAGGGTTTCCCCTGTTCTGGCACGTCAGGGGCTCTGCCAATGTTACATTGCACCCTCAAACTATTTCAGGAAAATCTGAACTCCAGTATGGCGCTTTCCTTCTGAGCTTTGCACTGTGCTTCAAAAGTAGTTTTTGACCACATATTGGGTATCGGTGTACTCAGGAGAAATTATACAACTAATTTTGGGATGCATTTTCTCCTGCTATCTTTGTGAAAATGAAAAATTGGGGCTAAAACTATTTTGTGGGTAAAATATATTTTTTTTATTTTCACGGCTCTATTTTGTAAACCTCTGTGAAGTACATGGGTGTTTAAAGTGCTCATCACACTTCTAGATACATTCCTTGAGGAGTCTAGTTTCTAAAATGGCATCACTTGTGAGGAGTTTCCACTGTTGAGGCACATGAAGGGCTCTCTAATGCGACACGGCGTCCACTAATGATTCCAGCAAATTTTGCGTTCAAAAAGTCAACTGTGCTCCTTGCCCTCCGAGCTCTACCGTGCGCCCAAATCATAGTTTTTCCACACATATGGAGTATCGCTGTGCTCAGGAGAAATTGCACAACAAATTTTGGGGTCAATTTTCTCCTCTCACCCTTGTTGAAATAAAAAAAATTGGGTCTATAGTAAACTTTTTGTGAAGAAAAGTTAAATGTTCATTTTTTGCATCAACATTCCATTAATTCCTGTGAAAGAACCCGAAGGGTTAATGAACTTCTTGAATATGGCTTTGAGCACCTTGAGTGGTGCATTTTTAGAATGGTGTCACTTTTGGGTATTTTCTGTCATATAGGCCCCTCAATGTCACTTCAAATGTGATGTGGTCCCTAAAAAATGGTTTTGTAAATTTTGTTGGAAAAATGCGAAATCGGTTGTCAAATTTTAACCCTTATAACTTCCTAACTAAAAAAAAATATGTTTTAAAAGTTGTTCTAATGTAAAGTAGGCATGTGGCAAATGTTATTAACTAATTTGTGTGACGTAACTCTGGTTTAAGGGCATAAAAATTAAAAGTTTGAAAATTGCAAAATTTTTCAAAATTTTTGCCAAATGTTCATCCTATCAAATATATTTTACCACTATCATGAAGTACAATATGTCGCGAAAAAACAATCTCAGAATCAGTGAGACACGTTGAAGCGTTCCAGAGTTATCACCTCATAGTGACACTATCAGAATTGTAAAATTTGGTCTGGTCATGAAGGTGAAAACAGGCTTTGGGTGTAAAGGGGTTAATGTAATTTTGATAATTTTATGCTTTTACATATTTTTTTATGTTAACCAAGTACCCCATGTTATTTTTATGCACTATTCCTATTTGTTTACTGCAGGGTAATTGCTCACTTTGTTTTGATCTTAGGTTTTGTAGTAAAATAGTTAGCACAGATCCAACATCATCACTAATGATGGAGTTTAATACAGGCTGCGATAAAAAAACAACCCCATGGGACTAATACAGAGGCAGGTAGGAATGATAATGTATGAGTACCGGTACAAGTATTAGGCAAGTTTAAGACAAATCTGTCATTAACCAACCTGATGCTGGTACTATACTGTAAAGAGTGAGACAAAATACTAGCTGCTTGAAGCAGCCACATAGCACTGGGCTGTGTACAATGGTGGTGTACAGATAGATATAAGCTGAAATAAATAATAAATGCATCATAACAACAGTGATAATGTACACTTGAAAGCACAAATGACATACATGAATAAACAAAAACTAGTATTGACACATATTAAGAGAATCACATAACAGATTGAAAAAAATGTACAGACACCTCAAATTATCACTAGGCCGAACGATACCTTACAGATGAAAATAAAACTGTAAAATGAAACGAATAAGAGGGTCAGAAGGCTATTCCAGTCATTGTATTCAGACCTTAAGGTTGTAAATCACAAAGCTTATATATCCAAAATAAAAATAGCTGAGTTTAAGAAATCTGTTTGCCCCATGTGACAGAATGTAATATTACTAAAGTTATTATTATGAACTGAACAGGAATGCAAAAATCCATTTACAACATTGAATAAATGTTTAATTGTACAGCTCAGTTGTTGCAGAGTTTGGCTGACATACCACAATTTTACAATGAAATACTATTGGAGTGGAGGCATAGCTAGGGTTTTGGTTTGGGGAGGGGGCACTTCTGAGTGGGCCCCTAACCAGGTAAACTTGATTACAACTATGGTGGTGCACCCTAATAGTGGATGTAGGAGAACCTCAGCAGATGACTGCACTGTTACTGAAAATAATCTCTATGCAAAGACCGGCGCTGATATTACCGCCATATGGTGACCATATAGTGGTAGATACCAGTGCTGCAGAAAATATAAGAGAACACAGTAGTTACAGTGCTGGGCAAATTAATTGGGACAAAGCCAAAAAACATATTTTTGAATATTTAATAATAAAATGTTATAATGCACTGTTACATACTAATTTTAGTAAGAAATATGTCCTCCTTTAGCAGATATGAGATTTTCAATGCGTTTTGGCATTGATTCTACCAAGTTTTTGCATAAATTCTTCAATTCTTCATCATGGAACCACACTTGTATGGCACTGTTTATCATGCGTTCTTTGGTTGTACAGTCCATTTTGCCAAGACGTCTCTTCACAATGCTCCACAAATTTTCTATAGAATTTAAGTCTGATGAATTGCCAGGCCAGTCCAGTACTTTTACTTTATTTTCTTCCAGGAATTTCTTCACACACTTGGAATTGTGGCAAGGAGAAAACGTACACTAAACCACTCCTCACAGAAACAAGCTCTCAACTGAAGCTGAGGGGGGAACTAGCTGTTATTTTCTGACTAAAACCAGTCAAACCACATTTTGTTACTCACGGTTGTACACTCACGCCTGTTCAAAGCAGTTAAAACTGGTTTGAATCAATGACTGGTAACCAACTTACGATTTTACTTAAAAAATGCTTTGTCCCAATTAATTTGCACAGCACTGTATATATAGTAACTTACAGGTGACATTCTTTCTGATGGATTCGTTAGTTTTTCCCATCTTTTCCCTCTGGCCTAGACAGACATGACAACTTCTCCAGGCAGGACTAGTCTGCAGAGATTACAACAAAGACACATTTGACTCCTCACATTTCAGACACCATCCCCATCTATTCCCAACTAGAGATGAGCGAACCTTTCAAGGCTCAATTCGGTTCCAATCGACGAATTTCCTGTGGTTCGTCAAGCAGTTCATCAAACGGTTTGACGAACGTATACGAATTCCATTGGATTCAATGGGAGGCAAAGCCAAATGCATAGACAACACCTTCAAAGGGGCCCAAAAGCTGCCAAAACAGCTCAAATTAGGGGCAGACACGAGGAAATGTGGCATAAATTGACCCACAGTACAAATTTTATAATGGCCCGCCAGCAGTCAGCCATGGGCCATGCATGAGGTATCAAGGTCTGGGCCAGCATTTACAGCTTTGAATCTAAGTTCAAATTAAGACAAGGTGGGTGAGGGATCAGTGTAGGGCTGCTGTGCTGGGAACCCTGATACCACTTACAACAGCTTAAGCTGCTCTTCTGCTCAGCCACACTCAGGTGGCACAAATATCAGCTTCATAGACTACTATTGTTAGAAAAATGTAAAGATAGTAACACATGTAGTTGACTGAAAGTAAGTTCAGGCCTGCTGGTCCGGGAGCCCTACTGCTACAAGCAACACACATGAAAGAGACCCAACTTGGATTCTAAACATTTCCAAAAATTAGGGGAAGACTACACTAAAGTGGCATCAATTTACCCAGAGTAGAAATAGTATAATGGGGCTCTGACACCTCTTCCATTACAGGAAACCCACCAGATGGAAACACTACTTGTAGTCTCCACATTTCAAAAAATGATTGCCATACACCACTGAAGTGGCATCAATTTCACCAGAGTAGAAATAATATAATTCAGACTGACATATCTTCCACTACAGGAAACACATCAGATAAACCGAACAAGGAGTCTCCTTATTTCAAAAAATTATTGCCATACACCACTAAAGTGGTATAAATTTTACCAGAATAAAAATAGTATAGTGGGGACTGATACAGTTCCACTACAAGAAACACACCATATGGAGACCAAACCAGGAGTTTCCACATTTCAAAAAATGATTGCCATACACCACTGAAGTGGCATCAATTTCACCAGTGTAGTAATAGTGTAATGGGGACTGACAACACTTCCACTACTGGAAACACACCAGATGGAGACCCAACCAGGAGTTTCCACATTTAAAAAAATTATTGCCTTACACCACTAAAGTGGCATCTATTTCACCAGAGTAGAAATAGTATAATGGGGACTGACAGCCCTTCCACTACAGGAAACACACCAGATGGAGACCCAACTGGGAGGCTCCACATTTCAAAAAATTATTGGTAACATCAGCAGCAGTAGCAGCAGCAGGCACAGAAGACATGACAGAGGTGTCACAGACTGCAATAATGCCACATCAATGCAGCACACTAAAAACTACACCATCGCCTAGTCTGCACATTGGGGTGCAAAAGTCCTTGGAGACCCATGACTTATTTTTCTTGAAAGTTAGGCGGTCAACACTTTCAGGGGACAGCTGGATGTTCTTATCTGTCAGAACACCACCAGCAGCGCTGAAGACATGTTCTGAGAGAACGGGCATGACAAAACCTCAAAGGAGTGACAGGCGAGCTCAGGCCATTTTTCCATTTTTGAAGACCAAAATGCAAAAGGGTCCAAACCCTCCCTGATGACATTGATATTGAGCTTGAGATACTCCTGCACCATCCTCTCCAGTCGTTCACTACGTGTCAGAATTGTACTCTGTTGTACTGGTGCACAGGCTAGTCTAAAAAATGTGTGAAACGACTCACAGAAATTGCTTCTGCCACTTACACTGCTGCTGCTGCTAATTTTTTGCGTTAACCAATTGACGTTACTGGGGTTTGAAACCACTGCGTGCCTCACTGCTGTCTTGGGGAAAACCACTCTTAAGGTTGTCTACAAGCGTGCGCCGATACTCCAGCATACACACGACCTTTTCCAGGGTGGGAAGCATCTGGCAAAATTTACTGTTGTACCATGGATCTAACAAAATGGCAACCCAGTAGTCGGCACTATTTCGAATCCTAACAATACGGAGGTTATGTTCCAGATAGTGTAGCAAGAAGGCGCTCATGTGTCAGGCTCTTCCAAGAGGTCCAAGCCCATGGTGTGTTGGTGGGGGGATAACACCTCCGTTCTCTCCCGCCAATCACAGACAACAGAGCGTCTCCTGATTACTGCGCGCCCATCACCTCTGGCCTCCTCGTCCTCCTCCTGCATTTGTTCCTCGGCTCCTGCGCCTTCACTAACATTTCGTATGGTACCACGAGCAACCCTCGATCGCTGTAATCCACCCTCCCTTGGCACCCACCTGTGCGATGACAGTCTGTAACTTAGAGATATTGTTATCCCTTCCGTATCCTCCTGTGATTCCTCCTCTTCCTCTAGAACCATCACCTCCTCCCGCAGACTATTCAAAGTGTGCTAAAGCATGTAGATGACCGGATGTCACGGGTGTGTCAGAAGTGACAGACAGTCGCCCTGGAGTTGGTTGCAGGAGATCTCTAAAAGCCCAGGCTAGGCAACCTTTGCCGCCCCTGTGAACTGCAGACCCATGACCGATGGTGGCCTCAGCTACAGTTTTGGCTGACAATGCAGTGCTTCTCATGGTTGCATCAATATGTGTCTGTGGGGGAGGCCGCAACTTAACCTCCTCATCTTCCTCTTCCTCCACCTCCTCTGCTGAGCTACTCAGCTGCGTGCCTCTGGGTTCACACCAAGTGGGATCTACAGCCTCATCGTCATCTTCTCTATTCTCTCACTCCTTGCCCTGAGAGTCACTCTCCTCCTCTTCCTGCACTGACAACACAGTATAGTCCAGGTACTCAGGTATCTGAGTGTCATCTGGATCACCACTCTCATCGGGGGTTAACGTCTGGTGACGAGGATCAGGATTCTACTCAGAACCTAGTTTGTCCAGACCCGGATCTAAAAGAAAAAAATATTGTGCATCGGTGCAGATGCTATTCTCCTCTTGAGTCTATGAATCTTTGGAGCATAACTCTGATGCCCATGGCATAGAATGTGTGAACAGCTCTGCAGACTCACCCATCTGTGGTTCCCTACAGTTAGTTGGGAGTTGTGATGCGGGGGAAAACAAGGGTAATTGAGTACCACCTCTGAGGACTGTACTGTGTGTGATGTTGAGGTGGAGGAAGAGGAGGAGAGGCCACTTGATGCAGCGCTTGTCATCCACTGCAGCACATACTCTTTATGGCCTTCATCTACAAGGTGTTCCACTGTGCGGCCGTCAAAGAAAGGGAGTGGAGTAGACCGTCCAGTAACAGAAGTTGTCAGTTGTCTTTGGATAGGATGTGACAGTTGTAAGGCGGCGGTGTTCACACCGTGCAGTAACTGAGGCAGTGACTAAAGCAAGTCCAACATAAGCAGCTTTTATTCAGCAAAACTTACAGGTAAACAGAAAGTCCTCTGGTTCGCAGCCGGGTTAACATAAGTCCATAACAACGGTTGCCGGGGGCAACGGCCGCGCCGGGCCGCTCAGAGCCTGAAGGGTGCAGAACCTTCCCAGGTGTTTTTTCAGCTGCCCACAGGCCCAACGAGCTTTCCTGCTATGCTCCTAGCAGGTCCCAACACCGAACAACACTAATCCTTAATGCTGAGTTTTTAAAGGACCTGTGGCAAGAGCCACTGGAAAACCCGGGTTGGAGGGAGGATGCCGCCCCACTGCCTTCCAGTAGCCTCCTCCAAGAAATGAAGGCCCTGCCGGGTTTTACTTAATCTGCTTTGGCCAAATAGCCTGACCAGGTTAATGCTCACCTTCATTCCTGCATTGCAGCTGTGTCTGTGACTGCAATGCACTCCAATGGGTTTACTAGGTCTCTGTATACATTGTGGGGGATATATACCGTCCCTCGTATACGATCCCAGTCACTGCCTCACATATCCCCCCCTCTGTTCATACTTGTGGGGTTGAACATTTGTCACCATACAGCGTGCCCGGGACAGGGCATCTGTGTTTGCCTGCGACTTCTACAGAGAGACTGAAATTTTCCTTGATTCCTTGATGACTCCTAATTGGAGCATTTGTTTTACCTCAGCCGTGACGGCTTGCCTCCTGGCTTCAGGTACCCGGAACGGTCTCATTCGTACCCTTACCCCAGGTTCGGTGACAATGTCATGTTGGAGAACCACAGTCCTACCCGGTAGCTCTGAGAACACGTCGGTATTCGACTGCACCAGCGAGCGAGCCTCCCGTCGCTGCTGTTTAGTGAGATCATCACTTATCCTGACGTCTCCCCCGGACACACCCCTGGCTCTTTTATTATATGTGCGCCTCTGTGCTAACATGTTCTTTCACAATGGGCATGACCGCCGCGATTCGGTCCTGCATACTAACCACGTGTTTAATTATATTCGTATGGGGAGTCGGCTCTTGTTCCCATGTCTCTTTGGCTACGTCCAACAGACCCCTAGAGTGTCTGCTGTACAATAACTCAAAGAAAGAGAACCCTGTGGAAGCCTAGGGTACCTCACAGACGGCAAACATCAAATAGGCTAGTAACATGTCCCAATCCCTTCCGTCTTTAGAAACCACCTTTTTTAACATGGACTTGAGGGTTTTATTGAACTGTTCTCCTAGCCCGTCGGTTTGAGGGTGGTACGCCAAGGTGCACAATTGTTTTATTTTTAGCAGTTTGCACAGTTCTTTCGTCACCTTGGACATAAAAGGGGTCCCTTGATCCGTCAGGATCTCCTTAGGTAGCCCAAGGCGACAGAGCATGGCAAACAGCTCCCGTGCAATCAGTTTCGCTGAGGTGTGGCGTAGCGGTACAGCCTCCGGGTACCGGGTGGCACAGTCGATGACCACAAATATATGTTGGTGGCCACGAGCAGATTTTACAATGGTCCCTACCAAGTCCATTGCAATCCGTTCAAAAGATACTTCTATCTTTGGCGGGGGTACCAATGGGCTACGGAAACTTGCGGTGGGTGTGGTCAGCTGATACTCGTGGCAGGGTTCGCAGTACTTTTGAACCTCCGCGTAAATCCTCGGCCAAAAGAACCGCTGCAAGATAAGCTCTTGCGTCTTTTTAACCCCTAAGTGTCCACCCAGCCGATGTGTGTGTGCCATCTCCAGAACCGCCTAATGGTACGACTGAGGTACCACTAACTGTTCCACAACCTCGTCCCTGATTTTGTCTACCCTATAGAGCAACTCACCGTTGACCACCATGCGTGGAATCACAGTATCTACACCGGGCTGTTGAGCTACACCATTTACTTTTAACACTCTTTTCCACGCCTGAGTCAGGATGGGATCCTGTAGCTGAGCTGTCCCAAATGAGCCCCGGGACACTTCCAGCTCGGGGATCAATGGGGTCTCCTCGACCTCTCCTGCCAGCACCTCTAGAGGAAACCTATTGGGGTTACACTCTGTCCCTAGGTTGGACACCCCTACGGCAGGTACACCTGACTCAGGTTCCTCTTCAGCACGGGTACAGTGCTGACTGTCCTCAGCAGAGGGATATGATCCCTTTCCCGGTTCCTGATCTGGCAGGGTCCGGCGTGACAGCCGCGAGGGGGCAGAGTCCTGTATAAAGTCCTGAGTGGCCGAGTGACGCTCGATCAGGCTGACCACCTGGTCGAGGGTGCCGGGGTCCCCTTGCCCCACCCCACGTTGGATAGCGGCTGGCAGACTCCTCAAGTATGCATTGACCCCCAGTTGGGCAAGGATCTCACCTTTGAGCCTCTGGTAGTCCTAGGCGTCCTCCCCACTGAGGTTGAAGTAGGCCTTCTGGGCATCGCCGACCAAAAACGGAGCCACCACTTCCACCCACTGGCCGGCTGGTAGGTTTTCCCACTCTGCTGTGCGTTCATAGATGGACAGGAAGGCTTCCACGTCATTCTCCGGTCCCATCCTCCTCAATGCTCAGCAAACCTTGTCCCGGGCCTCTCGACGTTCCGGAATCTGCGCCTTCGGCGTCTCCCGCAGGGTTGTGAGCTGCTGCATGATCAGCTCATTGGTGAGCTGCTGCTTGAGCTGCTCCTGCTGCTTGAACTGCTCCTGCTGCTTCTTGAACTGCTGCCGCTGCTGCCGCTGTGTGAGGACCAATTGCCTTAACAGCTCCTCCATTTTGTCCACGGGGTTGGGCTGAAAGGTGGCCGGCCGGATTGTGGTCATGCAGATGCCGGTGGGGTATGCGTCAGTCTCAATGCCCGCATTCTCCACCAAGCTGTAAGGTGGCGGTGTTCACACCATGCAGTAACTGAGGCGGTGGCCCAAGCAAGTCCAACATAAGCAGCTTTTATTCAGCAAAACTTACAGGTAAACAGAAAGTCCTCCGGTTCGCAGCCGGGTTAACACAAGTCCATAAAGGTGGTTGCCGGGGGCAAAGGCCGCACCGGGCCGCTCAGAGCCTGATGGGTGCAGAGCCTTCCCAGGCGTAGGTTCAGCTTCTCACAGGCCCGCCGAGCTTTCCTGCTATGCTCCTGGCAGGTCCCAACACCAAACAACATTAATCCGTAATGCTGGGTTTTTAAAGGACCTGTGGCAAGAGCCACTGGAAAACCCGGGTTGGAGAGAGGATGCCGCCCCACTGTCTTCCTGTAGCCTCCTCCAAGAAATGAAGGCCCTGCCAGGTTTTACTTAATCTGCCTTAGCCAGATAGCCTGACCAGGTCAATGCTCACCTTCATTCCTGTATTGCAGCTGTGTCTGTGACTGCAATGCACTCGAATGGGTTTACTAGGTCACTGTACACATTCTGGGGGATATATACGATCCCAGTCGCTGCCTCACACAGTGTTTGTTCAGATAGCTTTCAATAACATTACTACCTACCGAACGTACACCTTGAACAGCAAGCCTATTCCCCTTTACACCATGACCTTTATTTTTCCCACTCATGTTGGATGTACCATTCTCCTCTTTTAACCAGCTGTTTAACAAACCTATGCCCACACCTGACAGTCACTTGTCACTAAATTACCAATCAATATTTATTTGCTCAGATAGTGTGGCTGGAGCACGCTGTTAGCAACAAAAATTTTGATTTTCTAATGTCGACCCCTGGATGGAGCAGAATATCAGCATAAAAGAATTAGCTCAAATGTGGCCTGGTTTCTGTAGCACGGTAGTATCAGACACAAATTTAAATTTTCTAACATGAACTCCTGGATGGAGCAGAATATCAGCACAAAAGAATTAAAAGCTCAAATGTGGCCTGGTTTCTGTGGCACAGTAGTAGCAGAAAAAATTGAGATTTTCCAATGTGAACTCCTGCCTGGCCCAAAAAATTACCAGCACCAAATCTTTCTATGCACAAAATGCATAGAATGTTTCAGGACCACGGTATTAGCAAAAAGAATTTAGAGTTTTAAAGGTGTACTTGTGCATGAAGCACAGCAGAGTTATATGCTGAAATGTGGCCTGGTGTCTCTGGACCACACTATTAGCAAAACAAATTGATCTGCTGGTCGATTTCACAGCCACACAGGATCCTACCTATCTAGCAACCGCCTAGCTAACTATCTCACTAACCAGTAGCAATAGCAGCCTCTCTGTGCTGTAACAAAGACATAATGGCGCCAAAACAACATGCCTGCACTGTATATGGAGAGGCACATGTGACTTCGGAAGCCAATGACTAAAGTCCTTGTGTCTGGACATTGTGGATGGTTCCTGTGCCCTGATTGGCTGCCGGAATCATCACACATTAATTAAGAACAAAAAAATTAGTGGAAACATGATCATTAGTGTTGAGCCACCCCCGTAGTGTTCGAGTTCGGTTCGGTTCGTCGAACACCCGTGTGTTCGCCGAACTGTTCGTCGAACTGTTCGTCGAACACCTTCGAACACTGTTAAAACCAATGGCAGGCAAACAAAAACACATAGAAACACATAGAAAACACCTTCAAAGGTGTCCAAAAGCTGACAAACTGCTCAGAAGACACAACTAACACATGGAAAAGTGACAAGTACATATAGTCATGCGAAAAGAAAAGAGGTGGAGGAGTAAAAGGAGGGGGAGACACAGATATAGGCATGTCATGCCCTTCTAAAATCCAAAAAGTGAGAAGCCGACACGTTCAGTCCGCTCCTGCCCGTGCCACCTCCGCGTCGCCGGGTTTGTGCCATAGCCGCGGTGAACCCTGACGGCCAGCCCCCCTCTCCCAATACTGGTGCCTGTCCGCTGGTGGGTCGAGCGAGCCCCCCTGTGGTGGAGGCAGCTCTAAGCTTTTTAATTTAAATTGTCTCTCTAATTTGAATGAATACACTTTAAATCCATTTACAAGGATCTATTGGAGGGCAAGTCTCATGCCAGCAGCCGCGTAATTCCAGCTCCAGTAGCATCCACTAAAGCTGCTGCAGTTAAAAAGCTTTTATAAGGATCGAGCTCGGCTGTCCACCGCAAGGCATCCTACTGCCAGTCCCAGCCCCTATGCCTTGGGGTGCCTCCTGATGCTCTTCACTGAGTATCCCGTGGTCCCGAAGCATTTCCTTTGAAAAAATTAAGTGTCCAAACTACAGGTGGTGTAGCTTGCTTAACAGCCGGGATAATCCGCTGACTAGCAGACACTGCTACTAGGCACAAAGTATTTCCTGGGCTAGATGCAGTTAAAAATTTGTAATTAGATACTCGTTGGATGCTGAGAAAGCATTCCATAGAGTCTCCTGGCACGCCATATATGATTCTCTTAAAAAGCTTGGGGTAGGGGTCTAGGGGACCCTTTTATAGCCAAAATCACGGCCCTGTATCGCAATACGTCACCTAGGCTGAAGATAAATGGAACTGTAGCACCCTGAGGGCTCGGTTGCTACAGAGGTATTGCACCTCACCCAGAGGTGTGATATCTCACTCTCAGGTAAGGATGTAGTGTGGATCAGGACCCGACACCTGCATGCATTACACCACATTGCCGTGGGGCAGGGCGACCAATATGCCCCTGAGATGGGCACGACAGTCCCTGTCCCTGGCTGGAGTGGGGGGAGGGAACACTGAGGAAGGGGAACCCTGTAGTGCAGGAGCAGGGAGGAAGCAGTTCCTGGGTGCATTGAGAAGGGAGTATAAAAGGTGGGCACCATCTTAGTTCAGTGCAGAGAAGTCTGAGCAGAAGTGGCAGGGAGCAGGGGCTCTGCATGAGCTCTGCTCCGGAGGCGGGCCTAGTAACAGAGGCCCAGGCCTGGAAGAGGGAGAAGGAAGGAAGAGGAGCGGAGAAGGCTCCAGGAACGAGGAACGAAGGGATCCCAGGGGTGCGGACGGGCGAGTCGCCACCGCACGCCCGAATCCACCTGCGTGGAGGGGTCAGGCCAAAGGGGGAGACCGGTCCCCGAAACTAGTGGAGGCAGGAAACGACCCTCAGCTAGAAACAGGAGGTTGTGACATTTTATGTGGCGCAGCCCCTCGCTACACCCGCTAGGAAGGCACCACATAGGGTCAGGGAAACTGGCGGCAAGTTTACCAAGAGGAGGCCCGAGGCAGCCGGACAGAAGGGTTGGTAAGAAAGGCCAGACAAAGGACACACAAAGGGGGTCCTGTGAAGCGCTCCAAAGTTATCTGGGAGTTGTCTGAGCCCCTCACCTGGTGAGCACAGTACGACGTGGGCAGCGTCTGGATAATAAGAACTGTGAGTAAAGGCCCTGGACTGCTTCACTGACTCCGTGTCGTTACTGCTGCTTCCCTGCACCATCACCCCCATCCTCCGCTTACACTGCCCTGAGGCTATACTCCTCCCGTGGGGAGTTATGCTACGCTCTGCTGCACCCACAACACCAGCCTCAGCGGTCTGCCCTGGAGCGGCGGTTCACTCTGACCGCAATCCACGGGTGGCGTAGTCGGACATTTAAACATCAAAACCACATAAATAGTTCCGCCACTGGTTTGACCGCCCTGAGCCACGGAACCGGGTCGCCGCCACGGAGACTACAACCACCAGCATCCACCAAAAAGGGTCCGGCTCCGGGTGTCCCAAGGCCCAGGGGGCACGTCAGAACATTTTCATCACCTTTCACAATCACCAATGGGACAAGGCAGGGATGTTCTCTGTCCCCTCTCTTATACATCCTAGTGACGGAGCACCTGCTCTCATCAATTCGCCATAACCCCAATATTAGGTGGATTGAGGTGGGAGGCACCGAGTACAAGTGCTCTCTATTTGCTGATGATGTCCTAGTATATATCACTCAATCACATATATCCATCCATGCTGTTATGGCTGAAATAGATCACTTTGTTACATGGTCAAATTTTAAAATCAATGCAGCGAAGTCTGAGGCCCTCGATGTCTCCCTCCCCAAATCCATATAGGATTCCATCCAGTCCAACTTTCCCTTTGCCTGGCCCTCACAGGGTATCAAATACTTAGGAATTCCTATTCATAGAGACCTCTCCCATCTATGTTATCTTAATTTTGGGCCCTTTATTGAACAACTCCATACAGACCACGGTTGGCAAGTTAGAACTGTAAGATTCACTACGTGAAACACTGGTGTTTTGTGGAAAAGCACATGTACACTGTGTTCCAAATTATTATGCAAAAAGTGTTTAGGAGTGATAAGGGAAGAATTTGTTTGTTTGTCAGTTAAACTCATTGATGGTGATGTGTGTCAGGGCTCTTTATATCACTGTAAGCAATTGCAGACACCTGTGCTAATTAGTTTGGCAGGTGTGTCCAATGAAAGGCAAGACTACTTAAGAAGGCTGTCTCACATTATTAAGCAGCCTACATTTTCTGCCAAAATGGGAAAGAAAAAGGATATGTCGGCTGCTGAGAAGCAACAAATTGTGGAGTGTTTAGGTCAAGGCATGACTACAATCAACATTGTGCGATGATCAGGATGAAGTGTCTTGGCAATCAAGAAGTATGTAGCTGATTCACAGTACACACGTGTGCGTGCTGATAAGGGCAAATTGAGGACTCTTTCCTACAGGCAATTACGTCAGGTTGAAAGAGCAGCGGCAAAAAAGCCTTGTCACAGCAGCAGACAAGTTTTTGAAGCTGCTGGTGCCTCCAACGTCCCCCGAACAACAAGATGCAGGGTCCTTCAGAGGTTTGCAGCTGTGCATACGCCATCCTGTCGACCTCCTCTATCCACTTCACACAAGCAGAAACGGCTCCAGTGGGCCAAACATTACATGAAGACTGATTTCAAAACTGTTTTGTTCACGGATGAGTGCCGTGCAGCGCTCGATGGTCCAGATGGATGGAGTGGAGGATGGCTGGTTGATGGACACCCCACGCAAACACGGCTACAGCGCCAACAAGGAGGAGGTGGAGTAATGTTTTGGGCTGGAATCATGGGGAGAGAGATTGTCGGCCCCTTTAGGATCCCTGAAGGCGCTAAAGATGAACTCCATAATGTATGTGGATTTTCTCAAACAGCACTTCCTGCCATGGTTCAAGAAGAAGAACCGTGTATTTCACAGCAAGATCATTTTTTGCATGATAATGCACCATCTCATGCTGCACATAAAACATCTGCATCTCTGGCTGATATGGGCATAAAAGGGGACAAACTTATGGTGTGACCCCCATGCTCCCCTGACCTCTACTCCATTCAGAACCTTTGGAGCATCATTAAAAGGAGTGTCTATGATGGCGGGAGGCAGTTCACATCTAAGCAACAGCTCTGGGAGGGTATTCTGTCCTCATGCAAAACAATTTAAGCAGAAACCATCCAAAACCTGACAAATTCAATGGACGAGAGAGTTCAGAAGCTCCTTTCGAACAAGGGGTCCTATGTGAAAATGTAACATCACCTAGAATAAAGTTTTGAGTTGAAAACTCTTTGATTTCAGTTTCTAACAACCTGCTAATGCTTATAATTTCAAAAATGACCATTTTTTTGGTCTTTATTAAAATGAAAAGGTTGATCGAAAAGTTTGGGGGATCTAAGAGTGTGGCAACCCAGTAGTCATGATTACTTCGAATTCTGACAATATGAGGGTCATGCTGCAGGTAGTGCAGCAAGAAGGCACTTATGTGTCTTGCGCATCTCGGAGCCCTAAAATTATTTTCCAGGCTAGATGCAGCTAAAAATTATTATTAATTTTAAATCTGGTGAAGCTTTAGTATAGATGGCCTAATAGGATCAGTGCTGCACACTGCTACAAAGCCCAAATTATTTTCCAGTCAAGATACAGATAAACATTATTAGTAATTTTAAATCTGGTGGAGCTTATTATAGATGGCCTAATAGAATCAGTGCTGCACACTGCTACAAAGCCCAAATTATTTTCCAGCCAAGATACAGATAAACATGATTAGTAATTTGAAAGCTTAAAACGGTTGGTAGGGTGATTTTAACCAATCATCAAGCTTTTACTCTCCCCAGGATGACACAGGGGTAGAAAAGTCGTTTCGGATCCATGATTTGTTCATCTTTATGAACGTGAGTCTGTCTACATTATCAGTGGAGAGCCGCGTGCGCTTATCTGTCAGCACACCACCAGCAGCGCTGAACACACGTTCAGACAGAACGCTGGCTGCGGGGCATGACAAGATCTCCAAGGCGTAAGTGGCTAGCTCCGGCCATTTATCCAGATTGGAAGCCCAAAAAGAGCAAGGGTCCAGTGACACAGTCGTGGCTTCAATGTTTACTTGGAGATACTCCTGTACCATCGTCTCTAGGCGTTGACTATGTGTCAGACTTCTTGTCTCCTGTGGCCTTGCAAAGGATGGGCTAAAAAAGTGGTGAAATGATTCCGCAAAATTGATGTTACCAGCAGATACTGTGGTTCTGTTACGGTTTGAGTGCTGAACACTTGACGGTCCCACGGTTGGCAAGTTGGAACTGTGAGATTCACTACGTGCACCACTGGTATTTTGTGGAAAAGCACATGTAAGATTCTGCAACAGTCTCTGCTGATACTCCTGCATGCGTGCATCCCTTTCTATGGCAGGAATAATTTCTGCAAATTTACTTTTGTACCGGGGATCTAACAGTGTGGCAACCCAGTAGTCAGGATTATTTCTAATTCTCCCAATTCGAGGGTCATGTTGCAGGTAGTGCAGCAAGAAGGCACTCATGTGTGTTGCGCATCCAGGAGCACCAAGTCCCTGTTGTGTTGGTGGCGAGGTAACAATCATGCTTCCTTCCTCTGTCCTCTCCCCCCAACCTCGCACAACAGAAATGTGATCAAGGTCTCCCTCATCTGATGAGTCTTCCATCAGTTCGTCCTCCACTTCTTCCTGGGCTCCTGCACCTTCCTCACTAGTTTGGCTGCTACCATGCGCCCTGGTAAAACCATCTCCCCCACCCTCACATGTCTGCCGCCTTGGTGCTGCCGACCGTCTGGACCTTGCAGATGTTAGCCCTTCCGCATACAACTCCTCCTCCTCTACTTCCTCCACCTCCTCTTGTGCCACCACCTGACTCCGAATTCTGTTTAACATGTGCTCCAGCATGTAAATCACCGGAATAGTCATGCTGATAATGGCATCGTCAGCACTAAACATCTTCGTCGCCATTTCAAAACTGTGCAGAAGGGTGCATAGGTCCCTGATCTGAGACCACTCCTCCAGCGTGATTTGCCCCACCTCTGGATCTCGTTGGCCCAGGCTATACGTCAGAACGTACTGCACCAGGGCTTGTCGGTGCTGCCACAGTCGCTGCAACATGTGCAGAGTTGAATTCCACCGGGTAGGCACATCGCATTTTAGCCGGTGAAGTGGCAGGCCCAACGACTTCTGTAGAGATGTAAGTCGCTGAGCTGCGGGATGCGAACGGCGGAAGTGAGCACACAGCGACCGTGCCCTCTGCAGAAGGCCATCTAGTCTGGGATAGTGGGCTAAAAATTGCTGGACAACCAGGTTCAACACGTGAGCCATACAAGGCACGTGTGTGACATTGCCCCGGCGAAGGGCCGCACCCAGGTTTGCAGCATTGTCGCACACGGCCTTCCCTGGTTTAAGGTCCAGTGGAGACAACCATTCATGAAATTGGTTCTCCAGAGCTGACCACAACTCCTCAGCTGTGTGACTCACATTTCCCAGACATTTCAATGTAAAAACCGCCTGATGACGTTGAGCCCTACTGCCAGCATAGTAAGGAGGTGTGCAGGATCCCTTCTGCGCAGTTAGAAAGCTTGTGGCATGACCAGACAGGCTTTGGGTGCAGGTGGAAGACCGAGAGGAGGTTGAGGAGGCAGAAGCAGTGGAGGAACTTTGACATAAAGAGGATTGACGCACAACTCGTGGGCACGGCAAGACTTGGACAGCAGCCCCTTGTCCTGCTGTCACCATAGTTACCCAGTGCCCAGTCAGCGACATGTAGCGCCCCTGTCCATGCCTACTCGTCCAAGTGTCTGTGGTGAAATGCACCCTGTCACACACAGAGTTTCTCAAAGAAGCGGTGATGTTGTGTGCGACATGCTGGTGGAGCGCAGGCACACCTTTCTTTGAGAAGTAGTGCCGACTGGGCATCTGGTACTGGGGCACTGCGACGGACATAAGGTCTCGAAAATCCTCTGTGTCCACCAGGCGGAAAGGCAGCATTTCTGTAGCCAAGAGCTTGCAGATGGTGAAATTCAACCTCTTAGCTTTCTCATGGCTAGGAGGAAATGGTCTTTTACTTGTCCACATCTGAGGGACTGAGGGCTGGCTATTGTGCTTAGACGGGGTTGATAAGGGTGTCCCCGGCAAACTGCCGGTCTGTGAGGAAGATGCAGGCGGACATGTTAGGTTGCCTTGATCCAAAGGTGGTGCTATCGATGTCGGACAGCGCTCAACACCAGCTGGTGTTACCACCTCCAAAGAAAATGATGACCTGCCAATCACACTGGCTGTTGCGGGTAAAGAGGTGGCAGGTCTGCGCCCCAAAACAGGTGTGACTGCTGTCCCCCCAGTCACAGAGGATGAAGAGGCCGGGAAGGACAAGATATGGCAGACGGTGGTTGGCCCGGCCGGCTAGGCCGCATTGTAGCACACTGAGCTTCCCACTGCAACTTATGCTTCATGTCCATGTGCCGGTTCATGCATGAAGTACTCAAACTATGTATTTTTTGACCTCTACTTAGCTTTTGCTGACAAATGTTACAGATAACACGAGTTGGGTCATCTTTATTGATCTGAAAAAATGCCCAGGCTATGCAAGGCTTAGCACCCATGCGACCTGAAGAGCCACCACGACTTGTGGTGAGAGGCAGAGTTGTGTTTGAGGATGCAGTTGTTGACGTGCTTCCAGTAGTACGTCTCTGTCCAGGAAGGTGCAACCTGACCTCGTCGTCACTAGCATCTTCCTCCACCTCCTCTGCTGACCTCATCTCTTGGCTGACTGTGGGTTGACAGTAAGTGGGATCTCCAACCTCATCATCATCACCCTGTGCGTTATCACACCCGTCGTCCTCAGAGCCAACCTGTTCCTGCCCTGACAAAAAACTAAAGTTGTCGCTCCAATCAGGTATTTGAGTCTTATCATCGTCTTCCTCATTGTCTCCACCAACAGGAGTTACAGTTTGGGAATGAGGGTCTACATTATGGTCAGAACCTTCTGCGTCTGGTCCTGGATCCGACTCATAAAGATTCTGGGCATCAGTGCAGATCATTTCCTCGTCTGGATTCACAGAAGCGCTGGAGTTGACCTCTGATTCCCAGGCTATAGTATGAGTAAACAGCTCTGCAGACTCAACCATCTGTTCTACCTCATACTCAGACGGGCAGCTGGAGATTTGGGAGCTGTGAGGAAGCAAGTGCGATTGGGGTGACACCTTTGAGGACTGGAGTATTTGTGATGTTGAAGTTGATGTGGAGGAGAGCCCACTTAAAGGAGCACTTGATATCCGTTGAAGCACCTGCTGTTTTTGTGCCTCATCTGGAATTTGTAGCGATTGGCGTGGCCGTAAGAAAGGGATCTTATCACATTGTCCGCTAAAAGAAGTAGACATTTTAGTTTGGCTGGAAGATGGTCTTTCTTCTGCAGATGTTACTGTTGCTTTAACACCTACCCCACGGACACAACCTTTTTTCCCCTTCCCAACACGCCTATTCCCCTTTCCACCAGCAGCAGGCCTTTTTCCACTCATTTTGGTGGTTAACTAATTCACAACTCTGGAGTTGTTTGCACAAAAAAACAATGGATGGGAACCGAGCAGAGCTGAGTGGCCAAACTGTGGTATTAGGCCAAAACTATTGGCTGGGTTAGATGCAGAAAAAAATTATATTCAATTTGCAACCTGATGGAGGTCAGTATAGATGGACTAATAGAACAAGTCCCACACACAGCTAGAAGCCCAAATATTTTTTCAGAGGTAGATGCAGAAAATTTTTTTATTCAGTTTGCAACCTGATGGAGGTCTGTATAGATGGATTAATAGAACAAGTCCCACACACAGCTAGAAGCCCAAATATTTTTTCAGAGGTAGATGCAGATAAAAATTATTTTTAATTTGCAACCTGATGGAGGTCAGTATAGATGGACTAATAGAGAAAGTCCCACACACTGCTAGAAGGCCAAATATTTTTTCAGAGCTAGATGCAGATAAAAATTATTTTTAATTTGCAACCTGATGGAGGTCAGTATAGATGGACTAATAGAGAAAGTCCCACACACTGCTAGAAGGCCAAATATTTTTTCAGAGCTAGATGCAGATAAAAATTATATTCAATTTGCAACCTGATGGAGGTCAGTATAGATGGACTAATAGAACAAGTCCCACACACAGCTAGAAGCCCAAATATTTTTTCAGAGGTACTGTAGATGCAGATAAAAATTATTTTTAATTTGCAACCTGATGGAGGTCAGTATAGATGGACTAATACAACAAGTCCCACACACAGCTAGAAGCCCAATATTTTTTCAGAGGTAGATGCAGAAAAAAATATATTCAGTTTGCAACCTGATGGAGGTCAGTATAGATGGAGCAATAGAACAAGTCCCACACACAGCTAGAAGCCCAAATATTTTTTCAGAGGTAGATGCAGATAAAAATTATTTTTAATTTGCAACCTGATGGAGGTCAGTTATAGATGGACTAATAGAGAAAGTCCCACACACTGCTAGAAGGCCAAATATTTTTTCAGAGCTAGATGCAGATAAAAATTATATTCAATTTGCAACCTGATGGAGGTCAGTATAGATGGACTAATAGAGAAAGTCCCACACACTGCTAGAAGGCCAAATATTTTTTCAGAGCTAGATGTAGATAAAAATTATTTTTAATTTGCAACCTGATGGAGGTCAGTATAGATGGACTAAAAGAGAAAGTCCCACACACTGCTAGAAGGCCAAATATTTTTTCAGAGCTAGTTGCAGATAAAAATTATATTCAATTTGCAACCTGATGGAGGTCAGTATAGATGGACTAATAGAACAAGTCCCACACACAGCTAGAAGCCCAAATATTTTTTCAGAGGTACTGTAGATGCAGATAAAAATTATTTTTAATTTGCAACCTGATGGAGGTCAGTATAGATGGACTAATACAACAAGTCCCACACACAGCTAGAAGCCCAATATTTTTTCAGAGGTAGATGCAGAAAAAAATATATTCAGTTTGCAACCTGATGGAGGTCAGTATAGATGGAGCAATAGAACAAGTCCCTCACACAGCTAGAAGCCCAAATATTTTTTCAGAGGTAGATGCAGATAAAAATTATTTTTAATTTGCAACCTGATGGAGGTCAGTATAGATGGACTAATAGAGAAAGTCCCACACACTGCTAGAAGGCCAAATATTTTTTCAGAGCTAGATGCAGATAAAAATTATATTCAATTTGCAACCTGATGGAGGTCAGTATAGATGGACTAATAGAACAAGTCCCACACACAGCTAGAAGCCCAAATATTTTTTCAGAGGTACTGTAGATGCAGATAAAAATTATTTTTAATTTGCAACCTGATGGAGGTCAGTATAGATGGACTAATAGAGAAAGTCCCACACACTGCTAGAAGGCCAAATATTTTTTCAGAGCTAGATGCAGAAAAAAATTATATTCAGTTTGCAACCTGATGGAGGTCAGTATAGATGGACTAATAGAGAAAGTCCCATACACTGCTAGAAGGCCACATATTTTTTCAGAGGTAGATGCAGAAAAAAATATATTCAGTTTGCAACCTGATGGAGGTCTGTATAGATGGATTAATAGAACAAGTCCCACACACAGCTAGAAGCCCAATATTTTTTCAGAGGTAGATGCAGAAAAAAATATATTCAGTTTGCAACCTGATGGAGGTCTGTATAGATGGATTAATAGAACAAGTCCCACACACAGCTAGAAGCCCATTATTTTTTCAGAGGTAGATGCAGAAAAAAATATATTCAGTTTGCAACCTGATGGAGGTCTGTATAGATGGATTAATAGAACAAGTCCCACACACAGCTAGAAGCCCAATATTTTTTCAGAGGTAGATGCAGAAAAAAATATATTCAGTTTGCAACCTGATGGAGGTCAGTATAGATGGACTAATACAACAAGTCCCACACACAGCTAGAAGCCCAATATTTTTTCAGAGCTAGATGCAGATAAAAATTATATTCAATTTGCAACCTGATGGAGGTCAGTATAGATGGACTAATAGAACAAGTCCCACACACAGCTAGAAGCCCAAATATTTTTTCAGAGGTACTGTAGATGCAGATAAAAATTATTTTTAATTTGCAACCTGATGGAGGTCAGTATAGATGGACTAATACAACAAGTCCCACACACAGCTAGAAGCCCAATATTTTTTCAGAGGTAGATGCAGAAAAAAATATATTCAGTTTGCAACCTGATGGAGGTCAGTATAGATGGAGTAATAGAACAAGTCCCACACACAGCTAGAAGCCCAAATATTTTTTCAGAGGTAGATGCAGATAAAAATTATTTTTAATTTGCAACCTGATGGAGGTCAGTATAGATGGACTAATAGAGAAAGTCCCACACACTGCTAGAAGGCCAAATATTTTTTCAGAGCTAGATGCAGATAAAAATTATATTCAATTTGCAACCTGATGGAGGTCAGTATAGATGGACTAATAGAGAAAGTCCCACACACTGCTAGAAGGCCAAATATTTTTTCAGAGCTAGATGCAGATAAAAATTATATTCAATTTGCAACCTGATGGAGGTCAGTATAGATGGACTAATAGAACAAGTCCCACACACAGCTAGAAGCCCAAATATTTTTTCAGAGGTACTGTAGATGCAGATAAAAATTATTTTTAATTTGCAACCTGATGGAGGTCAGTATAGATGGACTAATAGAGAAAGTCCCACACACTGCTAGAAGGCCAAATATTTTTTCAGAGCTAGATGCAGAAAAAAATTATATTCAGTTTGCAACCTGATGGAGGTCAATATAGGTGGACTAATAGAGAAAGTCCCACACACTGCTAGAAGGCCACACATTTTTTCAGAGGTAGATGCAGAAAAAAATATATTCAGTTTGCAACCTGATGGAGGTTTGTATAGATGGATTAATAGAACAAGTCCCACACACAGCTAGAAGCCCAATATTTTTTCAGAGGTAGATGCAGAAAAAAATATATTCAGTTTGCAACCTGATGGAGGTCAGTATAGATGGACTAATACAACAAGTCCCACACACACAGCTAGAAGCCCAATATTTTTTCAGAGGTAGATGCAGAAAAAAATATATTCAGTTTGCAACCTGATGGAGGTCTGTATAGATGGATTAATAGAACAAGTCCCACACACAGCTAGAAGCCCAATATTTTTTCAGAGGTAGATGCAGAAAAAAATATATTCAGTTTGCAACCTGATGGAGGTCTGTATAGATGGATTAATAGAACAAGTCCCACACACAGCTAGAAGCCCAATATTTTTTCAGAGGTAGATGCAGAAAAAAATATATTCAGTTTGCAACCTGATGGAGGTCTGTATAGATGGATTAATAGAACAAGTCCCACACACAGCTAGAAGCCCAATATTTTTTCAGAGGTAGATGCAGAAAAAAATATATTCAGTTTGCAACCTGATGGAGGTCAGTATAGATGGACTAATACAACAAGTCCCACACACAGCTAGAAGCCCAATATTTTTTCAGAGCTAGATGCAGATAAAAATTATATTCAATTTGCAACCTGATGGAGGTCAGTATAGATGGACTAATAGAACAAGTCCCACACACAGCTAGAAGCCCAAATATTTTTTCAGAGGTACTGTAGATGCAGATAAAAATTATTTTTAATTTGCAACCTGATGGAGGTCAGTATAGATGGACTAATACAACAAGTCCCACACACAGCTAGAAGCCCAATATTTTTTCAGAGGTAGATGCAGAAAAAAATATATTCAGTTTGCAACCTGATGGAGGTCAGTATAGATGGAGTAATAGAACAAGTCCCACACACAGCTAGAAGCCCAAATATTTTTTCAGAGGTAGATGCAGATAAAAATTATTTTTAATTTGCAACCTGATGGAGGTCAGTATAGATGGACTAATAGAGAAAGTCCCACACACTGCTAGAAGGCCAAATATTTTTTCAGAGCTAGATGCAGATAAAAATTATATTCAATTTGCAACCTGATGGAGGTCAGTATAGATGGACTAATAGAGAAAGTCCCACACACTGCTAGAAGGCCAAATATTTTTTCAGAGCTAGATGCAGATAAAAATTATATTCAATTTGCAACCTGATGGAGGTCAGTATAGATGGACTAATAGAACAAGTCCCACACACAGCTAGAAGCCCAAATATTTTTTCAGAGGTACTGTAGATGCAGATAAAAATTATTTTTAATTTGCAACCTGATGGAGGTCAGTATAGATGGACTAATAGAGAAAGTCCCACACACTGCTAGAAGGCCAAATATTTTTTCAGAGCTAGATGCAGAAAAAAATTATATTCAGTTTGCAACCTGATGGAGGTCAATATAGATGGACTAATAGAGAAAGTCCCACACACTGCTAGAAGGCCACATATTTTTTCAGAGGTAGATGCAGAAAAAAATATATTCAGTTTGCAACCTGATGGAGGTCTGTATAGATGGATTAATAGAACAAGTCCCACACACAGCTAGAAGCCCAATATTTTTTCAGAGGTAGATGCAGAAAAAAATATATTCAGTTTGCAACCTGATGGAGGTCAGTATAGATGGACTAATACAACAAGTCCCACACACACAGCTAGAAGCCCAATATTTTTTCAGAGGTAGATGCAGAAAAAAATATATTCAGTTTGCAACCTGATGGAGGTCTGTATAGATGGATTAATAGAACAAGTCCCACACACAGCTAGAAGCCCAATATTTTTTCAGAGGTAGATGCAGAAAAAAATATATTCAGTTTGCAACCTGATGGAGGTCAGTATAGATGGACTAATACAACAAGTCCCACACACAGCTAGAAGCCCAATATTTTTTCAGAGCTAGATGCAGAAAAAAATATATTCAGTTTGCAACCTGATGGAGGTCTGTATAGATGGATTAATAGAACAAGTCCCACACACAGCTAGAAGCCCAATATTTTTTCAGAGGTAGATGCAGAAAAAAATATATTCAGTTTGCAACCTGATGGAGGTCAGTATAGATGGACTAATACAACAAGTCCCACACACAGCTAGAAGCCCAATATTTTTTCAGAGCTAGATGCAGAAAAAAATTATATTCAATTTGCAACCTGATGGAGGTCAGTATAGATGGACTAATAGAATGATGCTATGCCCAAAAGATTTTACTTCACTAGGTGCAGTAAAAAAATTGGTATTCTATACACAGGTGGTATATCTTGCAACACAGATAGGCTACTCCACTGACTAACACACTCTGCAATAGGCCAAAAAGGATTAGCTTTGCTAAATTCAGCCAAATGCTGTGAAAAAAACTTGCACAGCACTGGCACAGACCTGCCTGGCAAAAACTGATAGGAACTGATGTAACCTAGTCCTGAAAAGGACTCCAATTACAATTAGTCTTTACTCCCACAATCTATCTATTTAAGAGCACAGACCTGCCTGATAAAAGTCGTAGGAAATGCTGTAACCTAGTCCTTAAAAGGACTGCAATCACAACTATTCCCTACTCCCAAGCTATCTGTAGATTTGTGCGAAAATTGGCTTGAAATTAACAAGGTATAGCGCACACAGCAACAGCGGTGCCGTCTAACGCGCAGCTGCAGCAGTGAGAAAATGGTGGCGACGGGGAAAATGGCTTGGTCTTATAGGGCAAGGACATGTGACATACACTGCCAATGACACATGCCCTTGCTTGTGTGAAAAAAAGCACTTCGCTCCGTGTGTGCGCTGCTGATAGGCTGACAGATTGCACCTCCCCACTGTAAATGCGGGAAAGAGAAAAAAAAATGGAGATCTTCATTGTTCCTGCAGAGATCCATCCCCTGCCCCTCCCCCCACCCCGCTGTACACTCAAACTGCGTATTAACATTAATTTTCATCATTACTGAGAAAAAAATCCAGTTATGATTTTGGTGCACGAACAGTTATCGAACATAACCTCGAACAGCCGAATTTTTCTCAAATTGTTCGTGTTCGCCGAACGGCTCGAACACCGACCAAAACAGCTCGAATTTGAGATTGGCGAACAGTTCGAGTAGAACAACGCTCATCTCTAATGATCATTTACCGTAGTTTGGCCAAATTTTGCCAACTTTGAGTAAAAACGCTTGGGGGTCCAATCACGAATCCAAATGTGCAATGTTCGTGCCGAATTTGAAATTGGTGAGCGTCGTCCGAACATGTTCGCTCATCTCTATTACCAACCTGCACAAACTCTTCATCCTGCTGATACCCCAATACTGAGCCTTTGATGCCTATGTGTCCCTATTACTGCATCTACTGTGTGCCCTTTAGATGGTAAAACAAACCTGTAGAATATATTAATGCTCTGTGCAAGTGCCCTAGAAAACAGAGCACACATTTTGCCCCCAAGAAAGTAATAATGCCCTCTGTGTGCCCCTTTGACAGTCAAAATAATCAGAGTGCCCGTATACAAATAAGTGCCCACTTAACATTTAATAATGTTTAGAGTCTCCCCCCTGTACAGCTCCCCTCTACACAGTATGATACACAGTGTAATGATTCCTGCACTGTATGGTACCCCCACACAGTATACTACCCTTAGTAGCCCCCAAACTTTTTGATGGCTGCAACACTGAATATTGGCCCCCACACTGTACAAAGACCTCAGATTAGCTCCCACACTGTATGATGGCCCCATAAATAGCCTTCATGTAGTATAATGCACCCCATAGTCCTCCATATAGTATACTGCACTCATCATAGGCCTCTATATAGTATAATGCACTCCCCATAGGCCTCCATATAGTATAATGCATCCAATAGTCTTCCATATAATATAATGCACTCCCCATAAGCCTCTGTATAGTATAATGCCCTCGACATAGGCCTCTATGTAGTATAATGCACTCCCCATAGGCCTCCATACAGTATAATGCACTCATCATAGGCCTCCATATAGTATAATGCATTCCCCATAGGCCTCCATACAGTATAATGCACTCCCCATAGGCCTCTATATAGTATTATGTACTTCCTCTAGGCCTCCATATAGTACCATGCAATCCCCATAGGCCTCTATATAGTATAATACACTCACCATAGGCCTCCATACAGTATAATGCACTCATCATAGGCCTCCATATAGTATAATGCACTCCCCATAGGCCTCTATATAGTATTATGTACTTCCCCTAGGCCTCCATATAGTACCATGCAATCCACATAGGCCTCTATATAGTATAATACACTCACCATATGCCTCCATACAATATAATGCACTCTCCATATGTTTCCATACAGTATAATGCGTTCCATATAAGCCTCCATATAGTATAATGCACTCCCCATAGGCCTCTGTATAGTGTAATGCACTCCCCATAGGCTTTTATATAGTATCATGCACTTCCCATAGGCCTTCACATACAGGGTGGGCCATTTATATGGATACACCTAAATTAAATGGGAATGGTTGGTGATATCAACTTCTTGTTTGTGGCATTAGTATATGGGAGGGGGAAAACTTTTCCAGATGGGTGGTGACTATGTCGGCCATTTTGAAGTCGGGCATTTTGGATCCAACTTTATTTTTTTCAATGGGAAGAGGGTCATGCGCAGCATCTGAAACAACAGATACTGGAAGCCTGTGCTAGCATTTCTTCTGTAGTGCTGCTATCAATGTGTCAAGAATGGGAGAAGAGGGTTGCATTGACAATCCAACACAATGGGCAGCACTTTGAACACATTTTATAAGTGGTCATAAACTTGTAAAAAACTCATGAAAGAATAAAGTTACGTTAAAACCAAGCACACCATTGTTTTTCTTATGAAATTCTCAATAAGTTTGATGTGTCACTTGACCCTCTTCCCATTGAAAAAAATAAAGTTGAATCCAAATTGGCCGACTTCAAAATGGCCGCCATGGTCACCACCCATCTGGAAAAGTTTTCCTCCCATATACTAATGTGCCACAAACAGGAAGTTGATATCATCAACCATTTCCATTTAATTTAGGTGTATCCATATAAATGGCCCACCCTGTAGTATAATGAATCCCATAATCCTCCATGTAATATAATGCACTCCCCATAGGCCTCAATATAGTATAATGCACTCCCCATAGGCCTCTATATAGTATAATGCATTCCCCATAGGCATAACTATAGTATAATTAAGGTGAAAAACAGTAGCGCTGGTAGGTGGTCTAATAGGCCTGCATCAAATTGGGACAAGAGCCACTACTTGTCCAAAGGCACCGGTATTGGTACCAAAAGGCTAAAATAGTATTTGTAATAATTTGCGCTGCAGTAAGAGACAAGGACAAAGGGATGTAAATAGATTGATAAAAGTGGAGAGAAATGAATAGGGTAAAACAGTGTCAGTGTATTAGATTAAGTTTAAAAGTAGAGTATTAAAATAGCATAAAATGAGGCAGGTAAATCACGAGTAGTAGTGGTTATGAGCTTGGGGTCTTGATTAAAATCCAATTGGTCTAAATATTTAGTAGAGTATGCACCAATTTTATAAGGTAGTGATCTTTCCCTGTAGGGAACAGAAAAAGGGGGGGGGGCGGATTAATTGAGAAAATATAACTATAGAGAGCGTGCGTGGGTATTTTTGAGTGCCAGCGGTTATTACCTGGATATCTGATATTTCTGATATATACCGGTGGTGAGGTCGTCCACGCTTGCTTTTGATGAGGTGCTGGTTGGAATAAATTAGGGTTATTATTAGATAATGGAGAGAGTGGTCTTTCGATTAGATTATTTTTAGAAAATGACAATAATTACCTGTCTCTGAGATGGTAATTAATGTCCTGTTCATGAAAGTTGTTAGCAGAAAGTTGAACAGGTGTAGTAGTGGTTCTTGCTACAAACCTAGGTGGGTGAAAATAGGCAGATGTAGTGACAACCTAGTCAGGTATAATGTATGTGGAACCGATAAGGAATACCTGCTAATTTACAGTTGGCTGACAGATAGGCGTCAGGGTAGTTGAGATTATTGAAGAGAGATGTTGGTAGTTGTGGTACCTGGCTAAAGAAGCAAATAAGTGTTAAGCCAGCACCACTGAAAAGTTACCACTCAGAGTAAGATACATGGTGACTTACTGAAGTTAAGGTTCAGGTGAGTATTGGTAACTATGCAGGAGGGACAGTGGGCCGTGAGTGGTGCAGCGGACCATAATGGTGGGCCCTCAGGGAGGTTCTGTCTGGGACACTATGCACTGAGGGGTACCCAGATATATGGAATGTATGGGTACCAGTCGCGGTATCTTCTCTAATGGAAGGTTATGCCTTTAAGTCGTCTAGCAGATATAGCGGAGATATAAGGCTTACCTCCACTTTGCTGTGCTGGAACCACCAGATATGCCGGGTAGGCAGTAGATGTAGGGAGCGGTGCGTGCAGGAGCAGAGTCCTGGCCGGTGACTCGTGCTCTGATAGTTCCTTGCGCAGCGGTACTGCAGCAGTGCAGGGCCTTGCAGGACCTGGCGTGACGTCACTGTCACGTGTTGAGCATGTGGCCTGGTTAGGTAGAGGGTGACAGAAAGTCAAAAATCCGACGCGTTTCGAAAGCAGCGACTTTCTTCATCAGGGATGGTACAACTTCTGCCAGTAGTTCTTTATATAGAAGGTGTCCATTAGTTTTAATTAGTAAATCATTCCTCATTAGTGAGTCAATCATTAGGCAATCATTGCTCATTGAAAGTGAAGATTTCAATCTCGCTATTGAGTCCTTTTGGCTTGAGTGTATGCAATTCAAATATCCAAAAATTTTCAGCGCCGGATAGGCTCTTTATGTAATCACCTTTCCGCCAGTTCCTTGGTACAATTTGTATCCCCATTATCTGGGTACCTGCTGTGTTTCTCCCATGTGTCTCTGAATAATGTACAGATAGAGGGTGTCCAGTAAAATGATTTCTAATGTTGCGTATTTGTTCGTTAACACTTCTGAACATGGGACGTTTGGTACGCCCTATGTACATTTTGTTACATGGATACTTTAGACAGTAGATGACACCTGGTGTAGAACAAGTTATAAATTCAGTAATAGGGTGTTCTTTTTTGGTCCGTTTTGATTGTTTTTTGCTTGGTGGTTAATGAATATTTGCATGCATTACACTTTCTGCATGGAAAGAAGCCCTTCAAGTTTTTTGTGAACATAGTGGATGTACTGTTAGAATTATACAGATTTCTCACCGATGGAGCAATTATATTGCCCAAACTTTGAGCCTTTCTGAAGACAAACCTCGGGTTTGGTGTTATTTTGCCGCCCAAAATGTTATCGTCCTTTAGTGTGTCCCAATGTTTTTTTTACGATTTTCCAGATAAGGTGGGTATTAGAATTAAATTGCAAAATAATCAGGATATCTACAGTGGTATCCTGACATACAGGGTGGGATTTAACATTTTTGTCTATCAATAATTGGTTCATTGGGATTTCCTGGACTCTAGTTTAAGTTGATTCCAGGAATGGTGCTTGATAGCTTTTTGCTAAAAAAATTTTCGGCAGACACTTTACTTCCACTTCGAAATCTTGAGGATGTGAGCAGTTGCGGTGAAGCCTGGTGTATTGGCTCCGAGGTATATTCAGAAGCCTTTGGGGTTGGTGGTCGCTGTCTAGCGGGATAAAGCTATTTGTGTCCGTCGGTTTTGAATAAGTCTGAGTATGTAGGAGCCCTTGATCTATGTATATGTTTAGGTCCAAAAAATGTATTTGTTCGGAGCTGGTATGAGATGTGAATTCAAGTTGGAAATCGTTTTTATTGACATCTACAAGGAATTTGTTAAGTGAGTCCTGGTCACCAGACCAAACGAATATGACGTCGTCAATGAACCTTTGCCAGAGGACCAGGCTCGCCCGCAGTGTACCCCCAGGGCAGATCGCAGACTGTTCCTACCTGCCCACATAGAGGTTAGCGTAGCCGGGTACGAACCTGGTCCCCATAACAGTACCCCACTGCTGGTTGTAGTGGTGCCCCTCGTGTAGAAAGAAGTTGTAACAGCGTGTCCCTCCCCCGGCCTGTGTTCCTGGACTGCAATGTAATTAGGCCTGGGTCAACATCTAGTGGGGGATTCTGTCTTTGTTCTTTTCAGCATAGGACTCATCAAAAATAAGCCTGTAGCTTCTGCAAACTTCTCAAGGTAGCCACATGTTCAAAATAGGTGGGACCCCTCCCCCATCGATGGGCTGATCCCAGGACATAGAACAATAGACACATGGTTTTGGCCAGTTAGTTGTGTGCGGCCGTGAAAAGGGCTAGGATCTTATGCTGAGGCGAGATCCTGCTGTCCGTGTGTGGATTGTTAGAAGCTGCCACGTGGGATTGTGTTGTGTCCCTCATCTGTTGGATCTATCGAACTCATCCCAGGATTATTTCTACCTTTTCCCTGGCGTCAGATTGCCAAGTGGCGCCCCCGGAACTATTCCCTTTTGGCGTGGACTCATTGCGGACTCTAAGGAACAATCTTGATATTTGATGTTCTATTTTCCCTGCCTCAATGAATCTCGTTGGATTGATCATCGGCCTGGTGTCCCTTCCTGCTGTGTCGCACACCCCGTCATAAACTGGTGGCAGTGGTGGGATCAGAGCAGAAGGAATGGAGGACAGCGGCCCATCAACATCTGGAACCAGAACCTCAGGATACAGGAACTGGACTGTGTTGAGCATACAAACAAAGGCCCGTGAAGTAGGAGTCGGCTACAAAGGACTGTTCAAGGAGCAATTAATTGAGGCTTTGGAAGAAGCTTGCCTGCATGATGGCACCGAGGAAGGATTTCCACAGCAAGGGGAGGAAAGGCGGGAGCTGAAGGTAAAAACCCAAAAAAGTCAGTGGGTTGTGTGGTATGAGGAGGAGATGGCATTGCTTGGAGATGAGGCCACTATAGAAGATAAGATGAAGGCCACCGCACAGCTAAGGAGAGGGATATGGCGACTTTGCTTGTGCCTACTTAGATGATATTGCCATCTTCAGCCAGACGTGGGAGGAACATTTGAATCAAGTAGCCATTGTTCTTGACCGGATTCTTGCAGCAGGCCTAACCATTCGACCCGATAAATGCCAATTGGGGATGGGTGAAGTCCAGTACCTAAGGCATAGAGTAGGAGGGGGGAAACTACGGCCTGAACCTGCCAAAATTCAGGCCATTAGAGATTGGCCTGTACCCCAAACCAAGAAACAAGCTATGGCTTTTTTGGGCACTGCTAGTTATTACCGAAAATGTGTTTCTCATTTCAGCACTGTGGCCAAGCCTCTTATAGACCTCACCAAGAAAACAATGCCCAGGGTGGTGACCTGGACTCCATCCTGTGATGAGGCTTTTATTCGGCTGAAGGACGCCCTGGTCTGCGACCCTGTTCTGGATGCTCCAAACTACAAGAGGAGATTTATCGGGCAGACAGATGCTTCTTCTTATCGACTTGGAGCTGTACTCAGCCAGGTGAATGCATCTGGGGAGGAGCACCCCATTGCCTACCTCAGCAGGAAACTGCTGGACCAAGAAGTGGCCTATGCAACTGTTGAAAAGGAATGCCTGGCTGTAGTATGGGCCCTTAGGAAACTAAAGCCATATTTGTATGGATGAGAATTCACTGTGGTTACTGATCACAATCCACTCACCTGGCTGAACAGTCTCTGGGGACAATGGGCGCTTACTACAATGGAGCCTGGCTCTGCAACCCTATAACTTTACAATACAATATAGAAGAGGCAGCCGACACCAAAATGTGGACCGGTTGTCCAGGCAGGAGGAGCCCTGAGTCAGGTCAGCCATGACTACGTGTACCTGACAAGCAACCTGTAGAGGTCACTAGTCCATACACAAATTGAGGGGGGAATGGGTTGTAACAGCGTGTCCCTCCCCCAGCCTGTGTTCCTGGACACAGAACAATAGACACATGGTTTTGGCCCGTTAGTTGTGTGCAGCCGTGAAAAGGGCTAGGATCTTATGCTGAGGCGAGATCCTGCTGCCCGTGTGTGGATGGTTAGAAGCTGCCACGTGGGATTGTGTTGTGTCCCTCATCTGTTGGATCCGTCGAACTCATCCCAGGATTATTTCTACCTTTTCCCTGGCGTCAGATTGCCGAGTGGCGCCCCCGGAACTATTCCCTTTTGGCGTGGACTCATTGCGGACTCTAAGGAACAATCTTGATATTTGATGTTCTATTTTCCTTTCCTCAATAAATCTCGTTGGATTGATCATCGGCCTGGTGTCCCTTCCTGCTGTGTCGCACACCCCGTCACGGAAATTATGAGTCAGAATAAAATGCATACAATCCCTTAGGAAGGAGATTTGGCTAAGAGTATCTAGAAAATACGCTGCTGCTTCGCAGCCTTTATCATGCTGTATAACAGTATACAGTGAGGTTATGTCTAAGGTGCCTAGTATGTAACTGTCCTTCCATGCTATTTTATTGAGTAATTGTAAAATATGCTTACTGTCCTTCAGGTGCGATGGGAGTTTAGTAATTAGTTCTTGGAGATGGTATTCAATGAACCTAGATACATTGGAAGTAAGGCACTGTATGCCAAATAGGTCTACCAGGGGGATTTGAAAGAGATTTATGGATCTTCAGTAGGTAATAAAAAACAGCCGTCTTTGGGTAAGGGATATTAATGTATTCAAACTCCTTTTTGTCTAGGTATCCGGATTGCAGACCTTTTAATGTAAGGTTCTTCAATTCAAGTTGGTATATGTCAGTAGGATCATAGTCCAGGATTTTGTAAGTACAGGTGTCATTTAGGAGTCTGGAGGCTTCATTCTGATATTGGTGAAGGTCCAAGAGGACAATGCCTCCTCCTTTATCAGCTGGTCTTATGACAATTTGTTTATTATTCTGTAATTGCCGTATGGCTTTTTGCTCTGATATTGTAAGATTATTCTTGTATTTGGCGCACCTTCTGTCGCTTAAGCGGCGAATGTTAGTGGTGATATTTTTCTGAAATTTGAGTAGGGCTTCTGAATATTCGTCAAGGGGGTTAAAGTTAGATTTGTTTTTTAGTTTAGTATGCACATAGACATCATTAGGGTCGAGTGTGGCCTGATTTTCTATAGTTGGTTCCTTTTTCATAAAATGTTTTTTGATTGCAAGTTTTTGCATAAATTGTTTTATGCCAATAAACGCTTGGAATTTATTGAACTTGGAAGATGGAGCATATTTGAGGCCTTTGTTCAGCAGGGAAATTTCATTCTGTTTCAGTAAGTTATGGCTTAGGTTAAATATACCTTTGTTTACAACCTTGTTTAGTTTCCCTGCGAGGTGTTGTAGGATCTTGAGATTGACTACATGGTTGTTGGTCAGTCGAGAGGGTCTCACTATATTCACTTAGGGGGTCAAACCTATTCTGAGTGATAATGGGAGTTTGTGGGAGTAAGTTATTATTACTATTCGGAGGAGTAGGGGTACTGGGTAGGGGAAGTACTTGGTTGCGGGATGGTTGGATATTTGAATGATGAGGTGAGGATCATTCTCCCTCAGAAGTAGGGTAAATGGAAAATCTATATTCCGATATTGGAGAGCTAGGGTGGTTGCTCCTATTTCATCAATGATTTCATACCTATTATTATCTTTTTCACAGTATCGGGTATTTACCTTTGGGATGGCATCTCTGCCAAATTTACATTGTTTTTTTTATCAATAATGTCTTTTTCCTTATTATTGATCCGAATCCTGATATTGTTGGATAGACGGATGACTTCAGGGTGATTCTGCTATGGTTTGATTTCGTTAAAGAGATCAGCAATTTTTATTTTGCTCTCCATTACTTGTTTTTTCCTGTTATCAATAATGCATTTTACAGCTTGTTGGGAAAATATTTTGAACATATGTTTCCATTCCAATAGGGTGGCTGGGTCTCCTATGTCTCCTGACAGAGATTTTGAGACCATCAGGTCCTGTGGAATGCTATTGTGTGCTAGGTATCATTCTAGAGTCGCTATCTCCCATAGATCTCTCATTTCCTTTAAGAGGAGTTGTTCCAGTATCTTAAGGGATTCTTTGACGTTGTTAATTTTATTGTTGTCAGGTGTGCAGGGAGTGTGATGGTGTATTATATGAAAAATTTTTTGAATTTTCTGAATGCGTAATTTCCTGCCACCCCAGAGATCTGCCATGGTCTGATGGGGAGGGGATTATTAAGTGGGACACGTAGGAGTAGAGTAAAAATGGAGTATAGACCTTCTGTGCTGCCTCTGCGGTGGTTAAGGCTGTGTGCCCACGATGCGTTTTTAATCGTTTCTGCAGCGGCAAAAACGCTGCAGAAACGCTTAAAAAACCGCATGTTAGAAGGCCTGCCATGGTCCCCAATGATAATCCGGAAATTTCCGCTGCGGATTATCATTGCGGAAAAAAACACAGCACTACCAATTATTTTGCGCAAGTGCTGCATTTTCGCCGCCATTGACTTGCATTGAAACGCATGGATTACGCATCACTGCATCTGTACATGCGCATTCCATGCATTTCAATGTGCGGATGGTACCCGGGTGTGGAGGACAGGAGACTCTCCTCCGGACCTGGGTACCATGGAACCTGTGAAATAAAGAATAAAATAAATATTATATTTACCTTCCGATGGCCCCCGCAGTCTTGCTGCGCTCGTCCTCCCATGCCGGCAGCTCGCGGTGGACTGAAGGACCTGGGCTGACGTCATAGTCATGTGACTGCAGGTCCTTCAGTGCAGTGTACCGCGATCTGCCGGCAGCCAGGATCTGCCGGCGAAGCAAGACTGCGGGGGCCATCAGAAGGTAACTATAGATTTATTTTTTTATTTTTTACCATTCTTTCGGACACACTATATAAATCCATGCCGTTTGCATGGATTTATATAGTGTGACCAAGTTGTCAAGCACTTTCCAAGTGATGCTAAAATCGCTTGGAAAGCGCTTGTCAACCGGCATGCGGAAATGCATGTGAAGAACGCTTCACATCCGCATGTCCCTGGCAGGAAAAACGCATGTACAATCCGCATTTCTGCATCGTGGGCACATAGCCTAAAGGTATAATACAATTAAGGTGAAAAACAGGGGCGCTCTTAGGTGGTCTAATAGGCCTGCAGCAAATTGGGACAAGAGCCACTACTTGTCCAAAGGTACCGGTATTGGTACCAAAAGGCTAAAATAGTATTGGTAATAATTTGCGCTGCACTAAAAGACAAGGACTAAGGGATGTAAATAGGTTGATAAAAGTGGAGAGATACGAATAGGGTAAAACAGTGTCAGTGTATTAGATTAAGTTTAAAAGTAGAGTATTAAAATAGCATAAAATGAGGCAGGTAAATCACGAGCAGTGGTGGTTATGAGCTCGGAGTCTTGATTAAAATCCAATTGGTCCAAATATTTAGTAGAGTATACACCAATTTTGTAAGCTAGTAATCTTCCCCTGAAGATCACGCTACGCTACGCTAACCTCTATGTGGGCCGGTGGGAAGATTTTGCCAAGGGCTCCTACAAACTCGGATTTATTCAAAACCAACAGACGCAAATAGCTTTATTCCGCTAGGCAGCTGCCTCCAACTCCATTGGCTACTGAATATACCTCGGAGCCTTTTTCTCCACCGCAATGTCTCACATCCTCAAGATTTCGAAGTGGAAACGAAGACTCTGACAAAAAAATATTTAGAGAAAGGCTATCAAGCACCATTTCTAGGAATCAACTAAAACTAGAGTCCAGGAAATCCCTAGGAACCAATTATTGATAGACAAAAATGTTAAATCCCACCCTGTATGTCAGGATACCACTGTAGATATCCCGATTATTTTGCGATTTAATTCTAATACCCACCTTATCCGGAAAATCGTAAAAAAACATTGGGACACACTAAAGGATGATAACATTTTGGACGGTAAAATAACACCAAACCCGAGGTTTGTCTTCAGAAAGGATCAAAATTTGGGCAATATAATTGCTCCATCTGTGAGAAATCCATATAATTCTAACAGTACATCCACTATGTTCACAAAAAACTTGAAGGGCTTCTTTCCATGCAGAAAGTGTAATGCATGCAAATATTCATTAACCACCAAGCAAAAAACAATCAAAACGGACCAAAAAAGAACACCCTATTACTGAATTTATAACTTGTTCTACACCAGGTGTCATCTACTGTCTAAAGTATCCATGTAACAAAATGTACATAGGGCGTACCAAACGTCCCATGTTCAAACGTGTTAACGAACACCTACGCAACATTAGAAATCATTTTACTGGACACCTTCTATCTGTACATTATTCAGAGACACATGGGGGAAACACAGCAGGTACCCAGATAATGGGGATACAAATTGTACCAAGGAACTGGCGAAAAGGTGATTACATAAAGAGCCTGTCCCGCTCTGAAAGTTTTTGGATATTTGAATTGGATACACTCAAGCCAAAGGGACTCAATAGCGAGATTGAGATCTTCACTTTCAATGAGCAATGATTGCCTAATGATTGACTCACTAATGAGGAATGATTTACTAATTAAAACTAATGGACACCTTCTATATAAAGAACCACTGGCAGAAGTTGTACCATCCCTGATGAAGAAAGCCGCTGCTTTCGAAACGTGTCGGATTTTGGACCTTCTGCCACTCTGTACCTAACCAGGCCACGTGCTCAACATGTGACAGTGACGTCACGCCAGGTCCTGCAAGGCCCTGCACTGCCGCCATACCGCTGCACAAGGAACTATCAGAGCACAAGTCACCGGCCGGGACTCTGCTCCTGCACGCACCGCTCCCTACATCTACTGCCTACCCAGCATATCTGGTGGTTCCAGCACAGCAAAGTGGAGGTAAGCCTTATATCTCCGCTACATCTGCTAGACGACTTAAAGGCATAACCTTCCACCGTCTATCACGATTAGAGAAGATACCGTGACTGGTACCCATTAGTGTTGAGCGATACCTTCCGATATCGGGAAATATCGGATCAGATTGGATCGGACCGATACCGAAAAAGTATCGGATATCGCCGATTCCGATACCGGAAACCAATGCAAGTCAATGGGACAGAAATATCGGAATGAAAATAAACCCTTTCTTTCCTTGTAGGTTAATTCTACATGAAGGAAAACAGCTAAGAATAATGTAGAATGTATTGGGGGAGGTGGGGGAGACAATAAAGGCATAGAGGTTTAGCCCAATCAAATGGAATAGCAGGAATTAATATTTTTTTTAAGACGTTCTGAGTTACGGAAATATTGACTATGTTAAGTATTTTTATATGTTGTCAGATATTTATGTTTCACTACTTCCATGCTCTTCACCTTCTTTTTTACTTCTCCCACACTTTCTCCTTCATCATCCTCAGCATCTTTTTCATCCTCTTCTTCTTCACCTTCTTCATCTTCTTCTTCTTCACCTTCTTCGTATTATTCTTTTTTTTTACATTCTTCATATTCTACTTCTTCATCTTCTTCATATTCTTCTTCTTCATCATATTCTTATTTGTGACAGGCATTCCTGTAGTTGTTATCTATAAAAGGTTGGACATTACACCTTTCGTTCTGCCCGTCACAAAAGATTTACAACAGGATTTGTCCGCGTTCAGTTTAGCCTGCAGCAGCAGGTCTTTTCCAGGGGCACCACGAGGAGGAACGGACTCACCCCCATACACTGCTTAGTCATCTTCTGCTTATAATTTAGATATTATCTTTTGCTCTGATTTTTAGTCTTATGCCTAATGTTCTTCCGCTTTTTGTTCTGCAGCTTCTTGTATTTCTGCTTCTTGGTTTTCTGTCTCTTGTTCTTCTGTATCTTGGTGCTTGTCTTCTCTTCTTTGTCCTCTTGGTCAACTTCTTCAGGGTCATCTTCTTGGTCTTCTTCGGGGTGGTCTTCAGGGTCGTCGTCTTCGGGGGTCCTCGTCTTCGGGGTCCTCGTCTTCTTCGGGTTGGTCTTCTGGGTCCTCGTCTTCGGGGTCCTCGTCTTCTTCGGGGTGGTCTTCAGGGTCCTCGTCTTCTTCGGGGTGGTCTTCAGGGTCCTCATCTTCAGGGTCGTTGTCTTCGGGGTCCTCGTCTTCTTAGGGTTGGTCTTCAGGGTCCTCGTCTTCAGGGTCCTCGTCAGGGAGATCCAGAGTGATTACCAAGAACCATTTCAAAAAGCTTGAACTTAGAAATGTAGCAGAAGGTACAAGAAAGCTGAGGAACTACCGAGAACCAGCTGACGGTACTGGAACCCGGATGGGTAGCAGAAGGTACAAGAGCCAATGGAACTGCCGAAGACCAGCTGACGGTACTGGAACTCGGTTACTAAGCAGGAGGTACCTGTTGTTATGTTCTGCTACCAGAGCTAAGGAAAGAAAGGAGAACTGTCCCTACGATAGAACTCAGCTTAATCCCTACGATGTAACAGGGGACCTGATCCTGCGATCAGACCTGCTAAAGTCCTAAACTAGTCTGTACGGAGACCTATAGATGTGGGGAAGGAATCCCTACAAGTACTAAGGACTGGGAGGAAAATGGACACCTCCTAACAGAAATAGTAGCAGACAGACGAACAAACAAAATAAATAGAACATAGAGGTCCGTAGACCAAGCAAACTAACAGAGTTAGATACAGAGCACAGGCTAGCTAGAAAGTAGTTAAACAATGAAGTCCAGCAAAGCCAGAAGGGCAGAGCAGGATTAAATAGGCCAACAAGGTCATGTGACCAGCAAAGGAAAAAACCTAAGAGCAAGGTTCTAACAGTACCCCCCCTTCTAAGAGGATCCTCCGGATCCCCTAGGACCAGGCTTATCAGGAAATCTCCTGTGAAACGCTCTGATAAGTCTGGACGCGGAAACATCATCCGACCTCACCCAAGAGTTATCCTCGGGTCCGAAACCTTTCCAGGCCACAAGATACTGCAAACTACCTCTATACTGTCTAGAGTTAAGGATGCGAGAAATTTCATATTCCCCGTCCTCCACCACCGGAGGAACAGAGGCAGAGGCGTCACAATCCGATACAACAGCTTTTTTCAACAGAGAGACATGAAATACCGGATTAATTCTCCAGGAGGTAGGAACCTCCAACCTAACAGCAGATTGGTTGACAACCTGAAGCACCTTAAAGGGCCCTACAAACTTGGGACCCAATTTCTTAGAAGGAATCCTCAACCGCAGATTCCTAGAGGACAACCAAACCATGTCACCAACAGCGAACCAAACCTCCTGTCGTTTCCTATCAAAGTAGTCTTTAGATTTTCTGTTGGCCTCCTGAAGATTACCATGCACATCCGTCCAAACTCTCTCCAAATCACCGGAAAAATTCTCCTCCTCAGGCACGGCAGATCCCAACTTGGAGAACGACCCAAACGACGGATGTGTCCCAGAGCAACAAAAAAAAGGCGAACAACCAGCAGAAGAAGATGTATGATTGTTCAGAGCAAATTCAGCAAGTGGCAGAAACTCAAACCACCCCTCTTGATTGTCTGCCACAAAACAACGCAAGAACTGCTCAACATCCTGGTCTTTCCTTTCTGTCTGGCCATTAGATTCAGGATGATATCCGGACGAGAACGACAAATGAACTCCCAACCTGTCACAAAAGGCACGCCAAAAACGAGCCACGAACTGAGGACCCCTATCAGAAACAATGTCAGTAGGAACGCCATGAAGTCTGACAATTTCCTTGACAAAGGCCTTAGCGAGAGTTTTAGCGCAGGGCAGTTTGACGAAGGGAACCAAGTGACACATCTTGCTAAAACGGTCCACGACCACCCAGATGACAGTAAAACCCTCAGAGGGGGGAAGGTCAGTTATAAAGTCCATAGCCAAATGTGTCCAAGGAGCACTGGGAACCTCCAAAGGACAAAGCAACCCCGCAGCAGGAGTATGTGAGGACTTAGATCTAGCACATATAGTACATTGGCGCACCCACTTAATGACATCCTTCTGTATAATAATAAACTCGGGAGTTTGTTAAATTAATAATGAGATGCTGCCCTTGTCTGTACATGTTGCATCAAGTGCACTGTGCCTTAAAGTGTTGAAATTGGTAAAATAGTTAAAAACAAGCAACTTCTTAATTTACCTCTTACTAAAAATTGTCTCAGTTATAAAAAATGGAGGGATTTTGAATTTTATAGTGTACAGCTCTTTGCTTAGGTTACCGGCTACTGTCAATCTTCAGAAGCGCATCACCCCTGGTGTCCGGTATTGTGTTCCTGAAGAATAAAAGATTGCCAAGAAGTCTGCTCAGTCAGTTTGGAAATGCCGCCACATAGATTCCTTCTACAGCACACACCTATTTTGGTTACTGCAACTTTTCGTTCTGGGCTGCTGGTCCAAGCGACGGCAATCGGAAGATGTGGCTGGACTTACTGTTATGTTCTGCTACCAGAGCTAAGGAAAGAGAGGAGAACTGTCCCTACGATAGAACTCAGCTTAATCCCTACGATGTAACAGGGGACCTGATCCTGCGATCAGACCTGCTAAAGTCCTAAACTAGTCTGTACGGAGACCTATAGATGTGGGGAAGGAATCCCTACAAGTACTAAGGACTGGGAGGAAAATGGACACCTCCTAACAGAAATAGTAGCAGACAGACGAACAAACAAAATAAATAGAACATAGAGGTCCGTAGACCAAGCAAACAGAGTTAGATACAGAGCACAGGCTAGCTAGAAAGTAGTTAAACAATGAAGTTCAGCAAAGCCAGAAGGGCGGAGCAGGATTAAATAGGCCAACAAGGTCATGTGACCAGCAAAGGAAAAAACCTAAGAGCAAGGTTCTAACACCTGTGCCAGAAAGCACTACCAAGGACCAGCAGACGTTGGTGGAACTTGGATACCGAGAAGGAGGCACCTAATCCAAAGGCACTGCCGAGGACCAGCTGACGGTACTGGAACCCGGATGGGTAGCAGAATGTACCCATGTAAAAAAAAGTTCAAGGCCGCGAGCCGGCCGCAGTTACCAAAACCCACAGTCCTACAGGGGGTGCTTGTCCTATTGGCACTATGGAACCAGCCTTCATTGCCTGATCCCGCAGCCCACATAGGAGTCACCTAAACTGCAGGCACCATAGAGTCGGCTAACCCGACCGCAACACGACAGGACAACGCATTGGAGGCAAAGTGATGTTGACACTACCCGGAAACAGCTGGCGTGCTGGAACCAGGCTGGGCAGGAGGGAGTACCCATGCCAAAGTCACTGCCGAGAACCAGCTGACGGTACTGGAACCCGGATGGGTAGTAGAAGGTACAAGAGCAAATGGAACTACCGAGGACCAGCTGACGGTACTGGAACCCGGATGGGTAGCAGAAGGTACAAGAGCCAATGGAACTGCCGAAGACCAGCTGACGGTACTGGAACTCGGTTACTAAGCAGGAGGTACCTGTGCCAGAAAGCACTACCAAGGACCAGCAGACGTTGGTGGAACTTGGATACCGAGAAGGAGGCACCTAATCCAAAGGCACTGCCGAGAACCAGCTGACGGTACTGGAACCCGGATGGGTAGCAGAAGGTACCCATGTAAAAAAAGGTTCAAGGCCGCGAGCCGGCCGCAGTTACCAAAACCCACAGTCCTACAGGGGGTGCTTGTCCTATAGGCACTATGGAACCAGCCTTCATTGCCAGATCCCGCAGCCCACATAGGAGTCACCTAAACTGCAGGCACCATAGAGTCGGCTAACCCGACCGCAACACGACAGGACAACGCATTGGAGGCAAAGTGACGTTGACACTACCCGGAAACAGCTGGCGTGCTGGAACCAGGCTGGGCAGGAGGGAGTACCCGTGCCAAAGTCACTGCCGAGAACCAGCTGACGGTACTGGAACCCGGATGGGTAGTAGAAGGTACAAGAGCAAATGGAACTACCGAGGACCAGCTGATGGTACTGGAACCCGGATGGGTAGCAGAAGGTACAAGAGCCAATGGAACTGCCGAAGACCAGCTGACGGTACTGGAACTTGGTTACTAAGCAGGAGGTACCTGTGCCAGAAAGCACTACCAAGGACCAGCAGACGTTGGTGGAACTTGGATACCGAGAAGGAGGCACCTAATCCAAAGGCACTGCCGAGAACCAGCTGACGGTACTGGAATCCGGATGGGTAGCAGAAGGTACCCATGTAAAAAAAAGTTCAAGGCCGCGAGCCGGCCGCAGTTACCAAAACCCACAGTCCTACAGGGGGTGCTTGTCCTATAGGCACTATGGAACCAGCCTTCATTGCCAGATCCCGCAGCCCACATAGGAGTCACCTAAACTGCAGGCACCATAGAGTCGGCTAACCCGACCGCAACACGACAGAACAACGCATTGGAGGCAAAGTGACGTTGACACTACCCGGAAACAGCTGGCGTGCTGGAACCAGGCTGGGCAGGAGGGAGTACCCGTGCCAAAGACACTGCCGAGAACCAGCTGACGGTACTGGAACCCGGATGGGTAGTAGAAGGTACAAGAGCCAATGGAACTGCCGAAGACCAGCTGACGGTACTGGAACTCGGTTACTAAGCAGGAGGTACCTGTGCCAGAAAGCACTACCAAGGACCAGCAGACGTTGGTGGAACTTGGATACCGAGAAGGAGGCACCTAATCCAAAGGCACTGCCGAGAACCAGCTGACGGTACTGGAACCCGGATAGGTAGCAGAAGGTACCCATGTAAGAAAAAGTTCAAGGCCGCGAGCCGGCCGCAGTTACCAAAACCCACAGTCCTACAGGGGGTGCTTGTCCTATTGGCACTATGGAACCAGCCTTCATTGCCTGATCCCGCAGCCCACATAGGAGTCACCTAAACTGCAGGCACCATAGAGTCGGCTAACCCGACCGCAACACGACAGGACAATGCATTGGAGGCAAAGTGAAGTTGACACTACCCGGAAACAGCTGGCGTGCTGGAACCAGGCTGGGCAGGAGGGAGTACCCGTGCCAAAGACACTGCCGAGAACCAGCTGACGGTAGTGGAACCCGGATGGGTAGTAGAAGGTACAAGAGCCAATGGAACTGCCGAAGACCAGCGGACGGTACTGGAACTCTGTTACTAAGCAGGAGGTACCTGTGCCAGAAAGCACTACCAAGGACCAGCAGACGTTGGTGGAACTTGGATGAGAAGGAGGCACCTAATCCAAAGGCACTGCCGAGAACCATCTGACGGTACTGGAACCCGGATGGGTAGCAGAAGGTACCCATGTAAAAAAAAGTTCAAGGCCGCGAGCCGGCCGCAGTTACCAAAACCCACAGTCCTACAGGGGGTGCTTGTCCTATTGGCACTATGGAACCAGCCTTCATTGCCAGATCCCGCAGCCCACATAGGAGTCACCTAAACTGCAGGCACCATAGAGTCGGCTAACCCGACCGCAACACGACAGGACAACGCATTGGAGGCAAAGTGACATTGACACTACCCGGAAACAGCTGGCGTGCTGGAACCAGGCTGGGCAGGAGGGAGTACCCGTGCCAAAGACACTGCCGAGAACCAGCTGACGGTACTGGAACCCGGATGGGTAGTAGAAGGTACAAGAGCCAATGGAACTGCCGAAGACCAGCTGACGGTACTGGAACTCGGTTACTAAGCAGGAGGTACCTGTGCCAGAAAGCACTACCAAGAACCAGCAGACATTGGTGGAACTTGGATACCGAGAAGGAGGCACCTAATCCAAAGGCACTGCCGAGAACCAGCTGATGGTACTGGAACCCGGATGGGTAGTAGAAGGTACAAGAGCAAATGGAACTACCGAGAACCAGCTGGCGGTGCTGGAACCCAGGGTAAATACTAAAAACAGAGTGGAGCCAGAGGTGTAATTGGAGCAAGTTTTAAATCAGTAGTACAGTGGATGTGGACAAAGCAGGAGAATTTGCCGGACACAATGACAGGGGAACAGCTGACGTTACTGAAGCCCAATAACACTGGAGCAAGCGTTGTGTAACGGGTCCGGGAGGCGGAACCTCTGAGCTACTATACAAGGGGGCGGCCCTTGTAAGGGAGCGGGTGGCAGTCTCTGGGTGAACGGACAGGGAGTTACGGCAAGTGATCAGGGCAGTCTCTGGGTAAGGGGTAGGTACGACCTGTGATGGCTGAGCCTCCGGGTAGGCTAGCAGGCAGATGGTAGATGTGTGCTCCCAGGTGAGCAAGCGAGAGTCTCTGGAATAGCAGGTGGTCACGGCACGTGACGGCGGAACCTCCGGGCTGGCAGGCAGGTAGGTAACGGAGAAGCGCTCCCAGGTGAGCGGGCAAGAGTCTCTGGAATAGCTGGTGGTCACCGCACGTGACAACGGGACCTCCGGGCTGGCAAGCAGGCAGGTAACGGAGATGCGCTCCCAGGTGAGCGGGCAAGAGTCTCTGAGATAGCTGGTGGTCACAGCACGTGACAACGGAGCCTCCGGGCTGGCAAGCAGGCAGGTAGCGGAGAAGCGCTCCCAGGTGAGCGGGCAAGCTGGTCCATAGACAGACTGACCGGAGTTGTAAGGCAGACCGTCGGACCTCAGGCAAGCAGGCAGGTAGCTGATGTGCGCTCCCAGGTGAGCGGACAAGTTGGTCCTTAGACAGACTGACCGGAGTTGTAAGGCAGACCGTCGGACCTCAGGCAGGCAGGCAGGTAACAAGTATTCAGGCAGGAATCAGGCAGGTAACTAGCAGGAAACTGGCAGGAAACTGGCAGGTAACTGGCAGGTAACTGGCAACGGGACCTGAGGGCTGAAGCACAGGTGAGACACAGGTGCAAACAACATTGCTCGGGCACCTCCATTTTGGAGGAGGTGCCTTATATATGATGAAGTCCTCCGGCCATTGGCCGGGGACTCTTTAGGGCGGCGCGCGCGGCCCCTTTAAGAGGAGGGGAGCGCGCGCGCGCGCGCCCTAAGCACAGGGGCCGGGAAGGAGCGCGCGCTGAGAGCAGAGCGGGGGGAGGATGCCGGGCACGGAGCAGAGCGGTGAGAGGAGCAGCGTCCCTGCCTAGCAGAGGGCAGGGACGCCGGCACTACAGTACCCCCCCCTTTAGGCCCCCCCTTTTTTAGGCCAGACAGAAATTTAGCTAGGATGAGAGGGGCATGGATGTTCTCCCGGGGCTCCCACGTTCTCTCCTCAGGACCAAACCCCTTCCAATCTACCAGAAAAAAGGTCTTTCCTCTTACCCTTTTGGTGGCAAGAATGTTCTCTACCTCAAACTCGTCCTCAGCAGAAACCGGAGCAGGAGGCGTACCTGTAGACTTGGAAAAAGAGTTAAGCACCACAGGTTTGAGGAGAGACACATGGAAGGAGTTAGGGATCCGTAAGTTGGCCGGGAGTTTCAATTTATAGGCCACCGGGTTGATCTGACTGATGACCTCCAGTGGGCCGATGAACCGAGGCCCTAACTTATAGGAAGGGATCTTGAGCCGGACATATTTGGACGAGAGCCAGACTTTATCCCCAGGGCGGAATTGAGGAGGGTCCAGACGTTTTTTGTCAGCGTGTCTTTTCATACGCTCGGATGACAGAAGGAGTGCGGACCGGGTACTCTCCCATATGGAGGAAAATTTGTTAACAAGAGATTCCGCAGCCGGATTGTCCACCGAGGTGGAGACGGGAAACGGGATCCGAGGATGCTGACCGTAGACTACAAAAAACGGGGATTTGGAGGAAGACTCGCTCTCGTGATTGTTGTACGAGAATTCGGCCCATGGCAGGAGATCCACCCAGTCAGAATGGTGGGCATTAACGAAGTGCCGAAGGTAACTGGTCAGGTTCTGATTGATCCGCTCCACTTGACCATTAGACTGTGGGTGGTAAGCGGAGGAGAAGTCCAGGGTGACGTCCAGCAATTTACAAGTGGCTCTCCAGAAACGGGAAGTGAACTGTACTCCTCGATCCGACACGATGTGACGGGGCAGGCCATGAAGACGGAAGATGTGGCGGATAAAGTCTTTAGCCAGCTCGGGTGCAGACGGAAGACCTGGCAGTGGAATGAAGTGAGCCATCTTGGAAAAGCGGTCAGCGACCACCCAAATGACCGTACAACCGGCAGAGACGGGCAGATCAGTTATGAAGTCCATCGCTATATGCTGCCAGGGGGCAGCAGGTACTGGCAGAGGTAGGAGGCGGCCGGCCGGCAGGTGTCTCGGAACTTTGTTGCGGGCGCAGGACACACAGGCAGAAACAAAGTCAATTACATCCTTGTGCAGGTTAGGCCACCAGTAGTGCCGGGTAATAAGCTGGAGGGTCTTTTTCTGACCGGCGTGGCCAGCTAGTTTAGACGAATGACCCCAGTGTAGGATCTTCTCCCGATCAGGTACTGGTACGAACGTCTTACCAGGAGGAAGACGATTTAGACTCACGGGAGCCACCTGCATTACTCTGGCGGGATCGATGATGTGTTTCGGATCCTCCTCGAGATCAGACACCAGAAAGGATCGAGACAAGGCGTCCGCCTTGACGTTTTTGTCAGCCGGGCGAAAATGAAGGACAAAATCAAAACGAGCAAAAAACAAGGACCACCGGGCTTGGCGCGGGTTAAGTCTCTGGGCATGCTGGAGGTAAGCCAAGTTCTTGTGGTCAGTGTAAATTATTACCGGGTGAAGAGCCCCCTCGAGCAGGTAACGCCACTCCTCCAATGCCAGTTTGATGGCCAATAACTCTCGGTCTCCTATGGAATAATTGCGCTCTGAGGAGGAGAAGAGTTTTGAGAAGAAGCCACAAGTTACCATCCTCCCGGAAGATGATTTTTGAGTAAGTACTGCTCCGGCTCCAGAGGAGGAGGCGTCAACTTCCAGGAAGAACTGCTTGTTGCCATCTGGGCGATGCAGCACCGGGGCGGAAGAAAAGGCCTGTTTAAGGGAAAGAAAGGCCTCCTCTGCTTCGGGTGGCCACTCTTTGGGATTAGTACCTTTACGGGTGAGCGCAGAAATTGGGGCCGTCCGGGAAGAGAAGTGTGGTATGAAGAGGCGGTAGTAGTTGGCGAAGCCCAGGAATCGCTGAATGGCCTTCAACCCCTCCGGTCGGGGCCATTTCTCGATGGCAGACAGTTTCTCAGGATCCATTTGTAGGCCGGTCTGAGAGATAATGTAGCCCAGAAACGGAAGCGAGGTCTGCTCAAAGAGGCACTTCTCAAATTTAGCGTAGAGATGGTTCTGCCTTAGCCTGAGCAGGACCTGACGAACGTCCCTCCGGTGAGTCTGGAGATCCGGAGAGAAGACCAAGATGTCGTCCAGGTACACCACTACGCAGGAGTAGAGAAGGTCCCGGAAGATGTCATTGACCAACTCTTGAAAGACGGCAGGAGCGTTACAGAGACCAAAGGGCATTACCAGGTATTCATAGTGGCCGTCCCGGGTGTTGAATGCCGTCTTCCATTCATCCCCCTGACGAATACGAACCAGGTTGTACGCCCCACGAAGGTCCAGTTTGGTGAAGATCCTAGCCCCCCTCAGACGATCAAATAATTCTGGAATGAGCGGAAGGGGGTACTTATTCTTCACCGTGATCAGGTTTAGGCCTCTATAGTCTATACAGGGACGGAGAGAGCCGTCCTTCTTTTTGACGAAAAAGAAGCCTGCTCCCGCCGGGGAGGTAGATTTCCGGATGAATCCTCTGGCCAGATTCTCCTCAATATATTCGGACATTGACCGGGTCTCAGCAGCGGATAAAGGATAGATACGCCCACGGGGAGGAGTAGTACCGGGTAGCAGATCGATGGGACAGTCGTATGGTCTATGTGGTGGTAATGTCTCTGCCTCCTTTTTATTAAAGACATCTGCATAAGACCAATAAGGAATCGGAAGTCCAGGTAGATTAGCTGGGGTAGGAGAAGGACGGACGGGATGGACGGGAACCAGGCAGGTTTTATGACAGTCTTGTCCCCAGCGAAGGACCTCTCCGGTTTGCCAGTCTAGCACGGGTGCATGTCTCTGGAGCCAGGGCAGACCTAGCAAGAGGGCGTGAGAGAGTCCAGGCAGAACATGAAAGGAGATACTTTCAGAATGCAGCATTCCCACCTGCAGGGTAATGGATTCGGTGATGAGTTGAATGGGGCGAGGTAAGAGGCCCCCATCCACGGCAGCGACAGACAAGGGTACAGCCAGAGGTTTGGTGGGGATGCGGTATTTCTCAACCAGGGACTGTGAAATAAGGTTCCCGGCTGCTCCAGAGTCAAGTTGGGCTAGTTCGAAATAACGGTTCTCCCCGTAGATGATCGAAACAGACAACAGCAGGGATGGAGAGGATTTATTCTTGTCTAGGTGGACCTCTCTGAGCGAACCTAGACACAGGCGTTTCCCGACCTCTCCGGGCAGGCACGGATCCGGTGCTCCTTACTGCCACAGTAGAAGCAGCTCCCCTCGGCACGGCGTGAGTCCTGACGGGTTTTGACCATCTTGGTCTGGTCGACCTGCATAGGCTCAGGAGAGTGTACCTGGGGAGAGACGGAGGGAATGACGGGTTTCTGGAAAGTAGGAGCTAACCGTGGAATCCTTCTCTCACGGGTGACCTCTTTGGCACGCTCTTGGAACCGTAGGTCAATCCGGGTGGCAAGGGTTATTAGATCATCGAGAGAGGTAGGAATGTCCCGACCAGCAAGTTCATCTTTAATACGACCGGACAGACCCTCCCAGAAGACGGATACCAGAGCGTCGTTATCCCAGGCCAGCTCCGAGGCAAGGGTGCGGAACCGTATGGCATATTGGCCCACGGTGAGACCCTCCTGACGGAGGCGTAGCAGAGAGGATGCGGATGAGGTCTTCCGTCCGGGTTCGTCGAAGACTTTCCGGAAAGCCGAGAGAAAAGCAGGCAAGTTGGACACCAGGGGGTCTCCTCTCTCCCATAGAGGATTTAGCCAGGCCAGGGCCTCCCCGGTGAGATGGGACATGATAAAGGCAATTTTGGCCCGGTCGGAATTAAACTGATGGGACAAAAGTTCAAAGTGCAGGGTGCACTGATTTATGAAGCCCCGAGCCTGGACGGGGTCGCCTCCGAAGCGAGGAGGTGCAGAGAGCCGGGGTCCGGGGTAGGATACCATAGTATTAGTGGGCAGCGGAGCTGCCGGATTGCAAGATATGGCACTGGCGGAGGTTGTTGGTGGATCAGACAGAGTGTTCAGGCGAGTATTAACATTCCGCAGGTGACCCAGGATGGCCTCCTGTTGGGACCTCTGACGGGACAGTTCAAGACAGAGGTCCGAGAGCGAGGGAACTTGGGTGCCACCGGGTTCCATGGCCCGAGCAAACTGTAACGGGTCCGGGAGGCGGAACCTCTGAGCTACTATACAAGGGGGCGGCCCTTGTAAGGGAGCGGGTGGCAGTCTCTGGGTGAACGGACAGGGAGTTACGGCAAGTGATCAGGGCAGTCTCTGGGTAAGGGGTAGGTACGACCTGTGATGGCTGAGCCTCCGGGTAGGCTAGCAGGCAGATGGTAGATGTGTGCTCCCAGGTGAGCAAGCGAGAGTCTCTGGAATAGCAGGTGGTCACGGCACGTGACGGCGGAACCTCCGGGCTGGCAGGCAGGTAGGTAACGGAGAAGCGCTCCCAGGTGAGCGGGCAAGAGTCTCTGGAATAGCTGGTGGTCACCGCACGTGACAACGGGACCTCCGGGCTGGCAAGCAGGCAGGTAACGGAGATGCGCTCCCAGGTGAGCGGGCAAGAGTCTCTGAGATAGCTGGTGGTCACAGCACGTGACAACGGAGCCTCCGGGCTGGCAAGCAGGCAGGTAGCGGAGAAGCGCTCCCAGGTGAGCGGGCAAGCTGGTCCATAGACAGACTGACCGGAGTTGTAAGGCAGACCGTCGGACCTCAGGCAAGCAGGCAGGTAGCTGATGTGCGCTCCCAGGTGAGCGGACAAGTTGGTCCTTAGACAGACTGACCGGAGTTGTAAGGCAGACCGTCGGACCTCAGGCAGGCAGGCAGGTAACAAGTATTCAGGCAGGAATCAGGCAGGTAACTAGCAGGAAACTGGCAGGAAACTGGCAGGTAACTGGCAGGTAACTGGCAACGGGACCTGAGGGCTGAAGCACAGGTGAGACACAGGTGCAAACAACATTGCTCGGGCACCTCCATTTTGGAGGAGGTGCCTTATATATGATGAAGTCCTCCGGCCATTGGCCGGGGACTCTTTAGGGCGGCGCGCGCGGCCCCTTTAAGAGGAGGGGAGCGCGCGCGCCCTAAGCACAGGGGCCGGGAAGGAGCGCGCGCTGAGAGCAGAGCGGGGGGAGGATGCCGGGCACGGAGCAGAGCGGTGAGAGGAGCAGCGTCCCTGCCTAGCAGAGGGCAGGGACGCCGGCACTACACGTTGACTGTGCAGACGGCACTTCTGAGCAGCAACTAGCGGTATTGGAGCCCAGGGTAAATACTAAAAACAGAGGAGCCAGAGGTGTATTTGGAGGAGGTTTTAAATCAGTAGTACAGTGGATGTGGACAAAGCAGGAGAAATTGCCGTCCGCACAGCAGGGGAACAGCTGACGTTACCGAACCCCAATAACGCGGCAGCAAGTGTTGACTGTGCAGACGGCACTTCCGAGCGCCAACTGGCGGTGTTGGAGCTCAGGGATAATACCTAAAACAGAGGAGCCAGAGGTGTAATTGGAGCAACTTTAAAATCTGTAGTAGTGAGAATGTGGACAGAGCAGGAGAAATTGCCGTCCGCACAGCAGGGGAACAGCTGACGTTACCGAACCCCAATAACATGGCAGCAAGTGTTGACTGTGCAGACGGCACTTCCGAGCGCCAACTGGCGGTGTTGGAGCTCAGGGATAATACTGAAAACAGAGGAGCCAGAGGTGTATTTGGAGGAGGTTTTAAATCAGTAGTACAGTGGATGTGGACAGAGCAGGAGAAATTGCCGTCCGCACAGCAGGGGAACAGCTGACGTTACTGAACCCCAATGACACGGCAGCAAGTGTTGACTGTGCAGACGGCACTTCCGAGCGCCAACTGGCGGTGTTGGAGCTCAGGGATAATACTGAAAACAGAGGAGCCAGAGGTGTAATTGGAGTAACTTTAAAATCTGTAGTAGTGAGAATGTGGACAGAGCAGGAGAAATTGCCGTCCGCACAGCAGGGGAACAGCTGACGTTACTGAACCCCAATGACACGGCAGCAAGTGTTGACTGTGCAGACGGCACTTCCGAGCGCCAACTGGCGGTGTTGGAGCTCAGGGATAATACTGAAAACAGAGGAGCCAGAGGTGTAATTGGAGCAACTTTAAAATCTGTAGTAGTGAGAATGTGGACAGAGCAGGAGAAATTGCCGTCTGCACAGCAAGGGAACAGCTGACGTTACCGAACCCCAATAACATGGCAGCAAGTGTTGACTGTGCAGACGGCACTTCCGAGCGCCAACTGGCGGTGTTGGAGCACAGGGATAATACTGAAAACAGAGGAGCCAGAGGTTTATTTGGAGGAGGTTTTAAATCAGTAGTATAGTGGATGTGGACAGAGCAGGAGAAATTGCCGTCCGCACAGCAGGGGAACAGCTGACGTTACTGAATCCCAATAACACGGCAGCAAGTGTTGACTGTGCAGACGGCACTTCCGAGCGCCAACTGGCGGTGTTGGAGCTCAGGGATAATACTGAAAACAGAGGAGCCAGAGGTGTAATTGGAGCAACTTTAAAATCTGTAGTAGTGAGAATGTGGACAGAGCAGGAGAAATTGCCGTCCGCACAGCCGGGGAACAGCTGACGTTACTGAACCCCAATGACACGGCAGCAAGTGTTGACTGTGCAGACGGCACTTCCGAGCGCCAACTGGCGGTGTTGGAGCTCAGGGATAATACTGAAAACAGAGGAGCCAGAGGTGTAATTGGAGCAACTTTAAAATCTGTAGTAGTGAGAATGTGGACAGAGTAGGAGAAATTGCCGTCCGCACAGCAGGGGAACAGCTGACGTTACTGAACCCCAATGACACGGCAGCAAGTGTTGACTGTGCAGACGGCACTTCCGAGCTCCAACTGACGGTGTTGGAGCTCAGGGATAATACTGAAAACAGAGGAGCCAGAGGTGTATTTGGAGGAGGTTTTAAATCAGTAGTACAGTGGATGTGGACAGAGCAGGAGAAATTGCCGTCCGCACAGCAGGGGAACAGCTGACGTTACTGAACCCCAATAACATGGCAGCAAGTGTTGACTGTGCAGACGGCACTTCCGAGCGCCAACTGGCGGTGTTGGAGCTCAGGGATAATACTGAAAACAGAGGAGCCAGAGGTGTAATTGGAGCAACTTTAAAATCTGTAGTAGTGAGAATGTGGACAGAGCAGGAGAAATTGCCGTCCGCACAGCAGGGGAACAGCTGACGTTACTGAACCCCAATGACATGGCAGCAAGTGTTGACTGTGCAGACGGCACTTCCGAGCACCAACTGGCGGTGTTGGAGCTCAGGGATAATACTGAAAACAGAGGAGCCAGAGGTGTAATTGAAGCAACTTTAAAATCTGTAGTAGTGAGAATGTGGACAGAGCAGGAGAAATTGCCGTCCGCACAGCCGGGGAACAGCTGACGTTACTGAACCCCAATGACACGGCAGCAAGTGTTGACTGTGCAGACGGCACTTCCGAGCGCCAACTGGCGGTGTTGGAGCTCAGGGATTACAGTTCAGGTGGTAGAAACATGAACAGAATAGGAGACCTGGATACTTTTGCCAACAATTATTTATTCTGGAAGAGGACTGGCAAATTCATGAGAGATCCAGGCCTTGTTCATTTTGAGAAAAGTAAGCCGGTCAGCGTTATCGGAGGATAGTCGCATGCGACGGTCTGTTAGTACACCACCTGCGGCACTAAAGACGCGTTCCGATAATACACTAGCAGCAGGGCAAGCTAGCACCTCCAATGCATACTGACTTAGCTCTGGCCATGTTTCGAGCTTACAGACCCAAAACTTGAAGGGAGAAGAGCCGTCTGGGAGTACACTAAGAGGGCAAGACATGTAGTCTGTCACCATCTGACGGAAACGTTGCCTCCTGCTGACTGGAGCCGTCTGTGATGGTGTAGACATTTGTGGCGGCGGGGACACAAAACTTTGCCACATTTCGGCCATACTGGTCTTGCCTTGTGCTGAGGCGCTGCTTCTGCTCCCTCTTTGTGCAGAGCTTCCTCCACTGCCTCGACGCACTGAGCTGCTTTGTAAAGCACTAGCAGCACTGCTCTCGGTTGGAATGGAGAACATGATGGAATGCACCAGTGCGTCTTGGTACTCCCGCATTTTACGCTCCCGGTTCAACGGTGTTATGAGGCTTTGTAAGTTGTCCCGGTAGCGAGGATCTAGGAGGGTGGACACCCAATAATCAGCCGTGTTGAGAATGTGGGCGATGCGGCGGTCGTTTCTCAGGCACTGCAGCATAAAATCAACCATGTGCTGCAGACTGCCAACTGGCCAAGAAACGCTGTCTCCTGCTTGAGGCGTGATCTCTGCCTGCTCTGCATCACCCCACCCTCGCTCTAGATACTGACTACTAGAGCATTGTGTACCTCCCTCCTCTGGACAGATGTCTTCCTCATCCATTGACTCCTCCTCATCCTCCTCACAAAGTGTCCCCTGCCTAGGCCTTTGTGAGAAACCACGTTGCGCAGATTGTAGAGAAGCAGATGGCATTTGTGACTCCTCATCCTCCACCTCTTCCAAAACCTCGTCCCTTAGTGCTTGCAGTGTTTTTTCAAGCAGGCAGATAAGAGGGATAGTCATGCTGACTAGTGCATCATCTGCACTCGCCATCCGCGTGGAATAATCGAAGGCACGCAAAACGTGGCAAATGTCCTTCATAGAGGCCCACTCAGTGGTGGTGAAGTGTGAACGGCGCGCACTGCGACTTCTTTGCGCCTGCTGCAGCTGGTACTCCATTACTGCTGCCTGCTGCTCACACAACCTCTCCAACATATGTAATGTTGAATTCCACCTGGTGGGTAGGTCACATGTGATGTGATGTTCCGGAAGACGTAATCGGCGCTGCAGAGCTGCAATGCGTGATCTTGCATTGCTGGAACGCCGCAAGTGAGCGCACTCTATGCGGACCTTGTGAAGCAGTGCATCAAGATCCGGATAGTCCCTCAAAAAACTCTGCACGACCAAGTTGAGCACATGTGCCAGACATGGGATGCGAGTGAGGTTGCCTAGGCCCAGAGCTGCCACCAGATTTCGGCCATTGTCACACACTACCATGCCTGGCTGGAGATTCGCTGGCACAAACCACACTTCGCTCTGCTGCTTGATGGCATTCCAGAGCTCCTGCGCTGTGTGGCTTCGATTCCCCAAAGAAATTAATTTTAATACGGCCTGTTGACGTTTGGCCACGGCTGTGCTCATATTGGTCACCATAACAGGTAACCGTTCACGGGTCGATGTGGAGGTAGACCGTGACGGCTCCTGCAGCGCTGATTCAGAGGAACTGGAGTATGAGGAGGAGTCAATGTGTACAGACTGGATTCCTGCAATCCTTGGAGTTGGCAGAACACGTACAGCGCCACTCTCAAGATCTGTACCCGGCTCCACAACATTTACCCAATAGGGCAGTGAGGGAAAGGTATCGTCCCTGTCCATGCTTACTGGTCCACGCATCGGTGGTCAGGTGGACCTTGCTACTGACGGCGTTTTGTAGCGCATGTTTAATTTTTCCCTCCACATGATGTTGCAGGGCAGGGACGGCTTGCCTGCTGAAATAAAATCGGCTGGGCACGTTGTATTGTGGGACTGCCAATGCCATAAAGTTACGGAATGTGTCAGTCTCCACCAGCCTGAATGATAGCATTTCAAGGGCCAGTAGTTTAGCAATGCCAGCATTCAGAGCCTGTGCTCGGGGGTGGATTGCTGAGTATGGGCGCCTTTTCTCCCATGCCTGTGCTAACGATGGCTGTAGACTGGCCTGGGAGTGTGAGGATGACTGGGAAAGTGGTGCTGTGGGTGGAATTACACTGTGTCTCTGTACAACAGTGCCAGAGATTCTTCCATGGCGATCCTGTGAGGAAGCCGAAACAGCTGTGTGTGAGCTGGAGGAAGAGGCTACAACACGAGCTGAAGAGGTGGTAGGTGGCGCTGTAGGTTGGCCTAGGTCTTCAGTGTGTTTTTGTAACTCCACCACGTGCTTGGTCCGCACATGTTTCCACATATTTGTGGTATTGAGGTTGCTGACACTTTTCCCTCTTTTCACCTTCTGATTACACAGCTTGCATTTGACAAAGCAAATGTCATCTGCAACTGTGTCAAAAAAGGACCAGGCACTGCAAGTCTTGGGAGCGCCCGCTTTGGATTTTGGAAGAGCCATGCTCCTAATGGGTGCCGAAGTGGAGGCTACAGGCAACCAAGTCTGCCCCCTCCCTCTCCCTCCTTTTTGGGCTGTTCGGGGAATCTCTTCCTCAGAGCTGCTCCCACCACCTTCCTGTCCCTCACGCCATGATGGGTCAAGGACCTCATCATCTACACCACCCTCTTCAAACAACTGCTTCTCCTGGGTAGTCTCGACAGCACAGTACGCACCAGAAAGTGGCACCTGAGTCTCATCATCAGATGCGTACTGAGGTGTGCTGCTGACCATAGTCACTGGCCCACCCGCCTCTTCAGATTCAGAGAGACAAAACGGTTGCGCATCACTGCATACTACCTCTTTTTCAAATTCTCGAATTCTGCTTGGCTGGCCCCCTCTTTCCAAGCCAAGAGATTCAGAGAACAGAAGTAGAGATGGCTCCTGTCCAGGGCTCTCTGACTGCCTGGGCAATTTGGCAGGTGGTGAAGAGACAGATGGGTGCTCTTCAGTGCTCAGGACCTGAGAGGATCTGGAACTAATTGAAGTCGATGCGTTAGCTGCCATCCATCCGACAACGGCTTCAATTTGGTCCTCCCGCAGCAGTGGGGTACGGCTAGCTCCTACAAAGCTGCGCATAAAGGACTGTTCCCTGGTAAAACTGGGGGATGCTGAGTCACTGGTGCCCGCAGCAGGCACAGAATCCCCACGTCCTCTCCCTGCAGGCACAGAATCCTCACGTCCTCTCCCTGCAGAAACTCCACGCCCACGACCACATGCCTTACTCCCTGCCTTCTTCATCTTGGTAGACTGATAAAGATAGGCAGAAAAGTACTAAGGGCTTAGTGTGCTTATTCCTGAACAGCTGCTAACAGGTATAAGAAACACTAATTTTATAAAGTGTGGACTAGACTGTAATATGAGCTAATGTGGCCTACACAACTGTAAAGTGGAGTGTTTGGTGAACTTTATTTAGGTTTTTTTTGTCACAAAAAGACACTGGATGTGCCTAAAGATGTAATAACGATAGTATCACAAACTTTTTGTAGCTATTACAATGTAGGAAGGTAACCTACAATGCAATAGATGAGGCTGCAAAAAATAGGCTAATACTAATCTGGCTGGGTCTGCAGGGCCCAATGCTGCAGAAAGGCTCCTCTAACTACTCCTATATAGTGTGTTTGGAACCAATTTAGCTGAATATGGATGGAACCACCACACTAATAGAAGAAATCAGGAAAAATTATGAATTGGCAAAAAAGGACAATGTATGAGGCAGTGACACACACTGAGTGCACTATAACCTGACGTGGCTGAAGCACACACTACAGGGTGAGCTGCACTCACACCAGACCTTGCAGACAGCGGTGAACAGTACAGATGCAGAGCACTGTGCACTAGCGCTGCAAGACCAAAAAAATTTCTCTATCTACTCCTATATAGTGTGTTTGGAACCAATTTAGCTGAATACGGATGGAACCACCACACTAATAGGAGATATCAGGAAAAATTATGAATTGGCAAAAAAGGACAATGTATGAGGCAGTGACACACACTGAGTGCACTACAACCAGACATGGTTGAAGCACACACTACAGGGTGAGCTGCACTCACACACAGAGACCTTGCAGACAGCGGTGAACAGTACAGATGCAGAGCACTGTGCACTAGCGCTGCAAGACCAAAAAAATTTCTCTATCTACTCCTATATAGTGTGTTTGGAACAAATTTAGCTGAATACGGATGGAACCACCACACTAATAGGAGATATCAGGAAAAATTATGAATTGGCAAAAAAGGACAATGTATGAGGCAGTGACACACACTGAGTGCACTATAACCAGACGTGGCTGAAGCACACACTACAGGGTGAGCTGCACTCACACACAGAGACCTTGCAGAAAGCGGTGAACAGCACAGAGAACTGTGCACTAGCACTGCAAGGCACAGCGATTTATAAAGTAGCTTGGGTAAAGCAGAATAGACCAAATAGGTAGCTAAAACTGTCCCTCAGAACAACAGCATCCTATCCCTAACTGAATTCACAGCAGAGTGAGCTCAAAATGGCGGCGGCGGCTTTTATAGTGCATCATGACATCATTTCAGCAGCCAATCACAGCCATGCCATTAGTTAAGATGCCTACAGGATGTGCCCACACTTCTTAGGATCCTCATTGGCTGAGTAAAATGAAAATGGCTCATTGCATTATGGGAACTTCCGATTCCGGTATACGATATTGCAAAAGTATCGGAATTAAGTTTCGGAATTCCGATACCGCGAATATCGGCCGATACCCGATATTTCAGTATCGGAATGCTCAACACTAGTACCCATACATTCCATATATCTGGGTACCGGTCAGTGCATAGTGTCCCAGACAGACAACCTCCCTGAGGGCCCACCATTATGGTCTGCTGTGCCACCCACGGCCTACTGTCCCTCCTGCATAGTTACCAATACTCACCTGAACCTTAACTTCAGTAAGTCACCACGTATCATACTCTGAGTGGTAACTTTTCAGTGGTGCTGGCTTAACACTTATTTGCTTCTTTAGCCAGGTACCACAACTACCAACATCTCTCTTCAATAATCTCAACTACCCTGACGTCTTATCTGTCAGTCTTATCTGTAAATTAACAGGTATTCCTTATCGGTTCCACATACATTATACCTGACTAGGTTGTCACTACATCTGCCTATTTTCACCCACCTAGGTTTGTAGCAAGAACCACTATTACACCTGTTCAACTTTCTGCTAACAACTTTCATGAACAGGACATTAATTACCATCTCAGAGACAGGTAATTATTGTCATTTTCTAAACATAATCTAATCGAAAGACCACTCTCTCCATTTATACTATCTATATATATAATCGTCTTATCCCGTCTGTCTGTCTGTCTTTCTGTCTGTCTGTCCAGGAAATCCCGCGTCGCATTGGTCCGGCAGCGGCCAATCAGTGACGTGGGATTTCAGAAAAAAGATGGCTTCCGTTAGCGGCTCATCTGTGGGACGGAGATGCAGCCGGGAGATGACCGGCGCGAGGTGCTCATCTCCCGCCAGGTAGCAGCAGAAGGACCTCGACCGCCGATGCCGCTGACCTCCATGCGGAAGGGAGGACCGGGGAGCGGCGCTGCGGGTCGGGATACTTCTGCTGCGAGCAGCTGCTCATCTCCTGGCTTCTCGCAGCGGAAGAGTAGCCGCACAGCAGCGCCGCTGACATCCATGCGGCTAGGGTGTCAAGGGAGGACTGGGGAGCGGCGCTGCGGGTCGGGGTACTTCTGCTGCGAGCAGTTGCTCATCTACCGGCTTCTCGCAGCGGAAGTAGCCACACAGGCAGCGATGCTCCCCGGTCCTCACCAATACGATTCCGCTCCCCGGTCCTCACCAATACGATTCGCTGATTGGTCGCGACCAATCAGCGATCTTGCCGACACATTTAAACACTGCTGTGCTGATTGGTCGCGGACGATGCCCGCGACCAATCAGCGATCTTGCCGACAAATTTAAACACTGTGCTGATTGGTCGCGGACGCTGCCCGCGACCAATCAGCGAGATTGGCGCCAAATTTAAACACCGCTCTGCTGATTGGTCGCGGACGCCAGCCGCGACAAATCAGCGATTTTGGTGCCAAATTTAAACAACGCTCTGCTGATTGGTGGCGGCCACCAGCCGTGACAAATCAGCGAGATTGGCGCCAAATTTAAACAACGCTCTGCTGATTGGTTGCGGCCGCAAGCCGCGACCAATCAGCCATTTTGGCGCCAAATTTAAACAACGTTCTGCTGATTGGTCGCGGCCGCCGGCCGGCCACGACCAATCAGTGAGATTGGCGCCAAATTTAAACACCGTTCTGCTGATTGGTGGCGGCCACCAGCCGCGACCAATCAGCGAGATTGGCGCCAAATTTAAACAACGCTCTGCTGATTGGTCGCGGCCGACGGCCGGCCACGATCAATCTGCGAGATTGGCGCCAAATTTAAACAACGCTCTGCTGATTGGTTGCGGCCGCAAGCCGCGACCAATCAGCCATTTTGGCGTCAAATTTAAACAACGTTCTGCTGATTGGTCGCGGCCGCCGGCTGGCCACAACCAATCAGCGAGTTTGGCGCCAAATTTAAACACCGCTCTGCTGATTGGTGGCGGCCACCAGCCGCGACCAATCAGCGAGATTGGCGCCAAATTTAAACAACGCTCTGCTGAGTGGTCGCGGCCGACGGCCGCAACTAATCTGCATTATTGGCACCAAATTTAAACAACGCTCTGCTGATTGGTCACGGCCGGCGACCACGACCAATCAGCGATATTGGCGCCAAATTTAAACACCGCTTTGCTGATTAGTCGCGGTCGCCGGCCGCGACCAATCAGCGAGATTGGCGCCAAATTTAAACACCGCTCTGCTGATTGGTGGTGGCTGGTGGCCACCACCAATCAGCGAGATTGGCGCCAAATTTAAACAACGCTCTGTTGGTTGGTCGCAGCCGCCGGCCCCAACTAATCTGCATTATTGCCGCCAAATTTAAACACCGCTTAGCTGATTGGTCGCGGTCGCCGGCCGCGACCAATCTGCATTATTGGCGCCAAATTTAAACACCGCTCTGCTGATTAGTCGCAGTCGCCGGCCGCGACCAATCAGTAATATTGGCGCTAAATTTAAACACCGCTCTGCTCATTGGTCGCAGTCGCCGGCCGCGACCAGTCAGCAGTATTGGCGCCAAATTTAAACCCCGCTCTGCTGATTAGTCGCAACCACCGGCCGCGACTAATCATCGATTTTGGCGCCAAATTTAAACACACTCTCCAGTCCTCACTAACACGGTTCGCTGATTGGTCGCAGCCCCCGCCCGCAAACAATCAGCGAGATTGGCGCCAAATTTAAATAACGCTCTGCTGATTGGTCGAGGCCGCCGGCCGCGACCAATCAGTGATTTTGGCGCCAAATTTAAACCCCGCTCTGCTAATTGGTCGCGATGCCGGCCGCTACTAATCAGCATTATTGGCGCCAAATTTAAACACCGCTCTGCTGATTGGTCGCGGTCGCCGGCAGCGACCAATCAGCAGTATTGGCGCCAAATTTAAACACTGCTCTGCTGATTAGTCGCGGTCACCGGCCGCAACCAATCAGCAATATTGGCGCAAAATTTAAACACCGCTCTGCTGATTGGTCGCGGTCGCCAGCCGCGACCAATCAGCAGTATTGGCGCCAAATTTAAACCCCACTCTGCTGATTAGTCGCAACCACCGGCCACAACTAATCAGCGATTTTGGCGCCAAATTTAAACACACTCTCCAGTCCTCACTAACACAGTTCGCTGATTGGTCGCGGCCGGCGACCGCGACCAATCAGCAGTATTGGCGCCAAATTTAAACACCGCTCTGCTTATTGGTCACGGTGGCCGACCGCGACCAAGCAGCGATATTGGCGCCAAATTTAAACACCGCTCTGCTGATTGGTCGCGGCTGCCGGCCACGACCAAGCAGCGATATTGGCGCCAAATTTAAACATCGCTCTGCTGATTGGTCGCGGTTGCCGGCCACGACTAATCAGCATTATTGGCGCCAAATTTAAACACCGCTTTGCTGATTGGTCGCGGCCGCCGCCCGCAACCAATCAGCATTATTGGCGCCAAATTTAAACCCCGCTCTGCTGATTGGTCGCGTTCGCTGGCAGCGACCAATCAGCATTATTGGAGCCAAATTTAAGCCCAGCTCTGCTGATTAGTCGCGACTGCCAGCCGTGACCAATCAGCGATATAGGCGCCAAATTTTAACACCGCTTTTCTGATTGGTCACGGTTGCCGGCCGCGACCAATAAGTGATTTTGGTGCCAAAATTAAACACGTTCTCCAGTCCTCACTAACACGGTTTGCTGATTGGTCGCGGCCGCCGCCTGCGACCAATCACCGATATTGCCACCAAATTTAAACACCGCTTTGCTGATTGGTCGCGGTTGCCGGCCGCGATCAATCAGCGATTTTGGTGCCAGATTTAAACACCGCTCTGCATACATATTCTAGAATACCCGATGCGTTAGAATCGGGCCACCATCTAGTATCTAATAATAACCCTAAATTATTCCAACCAGCACCTCTTCAAAAGCAAGCGTGTATGACCCCGCCACCGGTATATATCAGAAATATCAAATATCCAGGTAATAACCGCTGGCACTTAAAATATCCACGCACACTCTATAGAGTTACATTTTCTCAATTAATCCGCCCCCCCTTTTTCTGTTCCCTACAAGGGAAGATCACTTTTTTACAAAATTGGTGTATACTCTACTAAATATTTGGACCAATTGGTTTTTAATCAAGACCCCGAGCTCATAACCACTACTGCTCGTGATTTACCTGCCTCATTTATGCTATTTTAATGCTCTACTTTTAAACTTAATCTAATAAACTGATACTGTTTACCCTATTTGTATCTCTCCATTTTTAGCGACCTATTTACATCCCTTTGTCCTTGTCTCTTAGTGCAACACAAATTATTGCCAATAATATATAGTATAATGCACTCCCCATAGGCCTCCATACAGTATAGTGCACTTCCCATAGGCCTCCATACTATATAATGCACTCCCCATAGGCCTCCATATAGTACAATGCACTCCCCATAGGCCTCCCTACAGGATAATGCACTCCCCATATGCCTCCATATAGTATAATGCACTTCCCATAGTCCTCCATATAGTATAATGCACTCCCCATAGGCCTCTATATAGTACAATGCACTCCCCATAGGCCTCGCTAAAGTATAATGCACTCTTCATAGTCCTCCATATTGTATAATGCACTCCCCATCGGCCTCCATACAGTATAATGCACTCCCTATAGACCTCCATACAGTATAATGCACTCCCAATAGGCCTCCATACAGTACAATGCACTCCCCATTGGCCTCCATACAGTATAATGCACTCCCTATAGAGCTCTATATAGTATAATGCACTTCCCATAGGCCTCCATATAGTATAATGCTCTCCCCATAGGCCTCCATATAGTATAATGCTCTCCCCATAGGCCTCCATATAGTATAATGCACTCCCCATAGACCTCTATACAGTATATTGCATTCACCAAGGCCTCTATATAGTATAATGCACTCCCCATAGGTCTCTATATAGTACAATACACTTCCCATAAGCCTCCATACAGTATAATGCACTCTACATAGGCCTCCATACAGTATACAGTAGTGTAGCTCCGGGTGGGCCTCTGGGGCGAACGCCACCTCTGCCCCCATGGTAGCTATGCTGAAGTCTCATTTGTTACAATATGTTTTAATATGGCACAAACCGATTTTTACCACCAGTTGGTGACACCAGACAGGGATGTAGCATTTGAATAAACTTTGAGGAAATGTTGCAGTAACTACTTGGGGCAAGTAAGTATATTAAGTAGAGTAGAAAATTACCTTTTGTAGGTTATTGTAAGTTTGTTTCGTAATTTTTTTAAAGAATTTTCTTACCTGAGTTATCATAGAATGGTCTCTTTTTGTCTACTTTAAATATTATTAAATAATGAGATACAGAGTTATCCTCTACAAGTCTCCATGTAGAATAAAGGTATATAGAGTCACATATTATTACAGAAATAAATGATAATCGTTACAATATAATAACCCTTATCCTAACGTGACATGCTGGTTCATTATATGGAACATGGGAATGAGATGTTACGGATCCGGGTGGTGGAACCTCTGTGCTGCGGTGCAAGGAGGGACCAGAGGGGCGTAACTAGGTATCAACTCGGACTGACCAAGGTCGTACGGCGGCTCAATCGACTCCGTGACCAGGGAAGGAACTAGCAGAGGGACCAGGTGCAACTCTGGGCCGGACCTTGTGTGAGAGCAGGTGACTCCCACGGGTCAGAAGGCAGGAACTGACCGGTACAGCAGATGAGCACGGCAGGCAGGCTGACGGGTGATCCAGACTGGCAGACACGGCAGGTAGCAGGCAGGAGCCTCCAGGAAGGCTGGCTGGCAGGCACGGCAGGTAACAGGCAGGTGCTTCCAGGTAAGCAGATGGGCAGGGCCCATAGACAGACTGGCGGACTGGACTGTAGACAGACTGGCGGGCTGGAGAGTAGACAAGCTGGCGGACTGGGCTGGTAGTAAGGCTGGCGGACTGGACTGGTAGTCAGGCTGGTGGACTGGACTTGTAGTCAGGCTGGCGGACTGGACTTGTAGTCAGGCTGGCGGACTGGACTGGTAGTCAGGCTGGCGGACTGGACTGGTAGTCAGGCTGGTGGAATGGACTGGTAGTCAGGCTGGCAGCGGGACCTGAGGGCTGAAGGAGAGTTTAACACACAAAGCTACAACCTTGCATGGGCACCTCCATTTTGGAGGAGGTGCCTTTTATATGAGAGGTCCTCCGGCCATTGGCCGGGGACTCCTTAGGACGGCGCGCGCGGCCCCTTTAAGAGGGAGGGAGCGCGCGCCCTAAGCACAGTGCCCGGGAAGCTGCATGCGCTGGCAGAAGCAGAAGCGGCGAAGGACGTTGAGCGGGGAGCGCGGCGGTAAGAGGGACGGCGTCTCTGACTGTCAGGGGGCAGAGACGCTGATACTACATGAGAAAATGGATGAAATGTGGCATAATTACCCATATTCCACCTGAAAACTATTTAACTGTTAACATGTAAACTTTTAAAGTATGTACATGTCTATACAGTGTGTACAGGTCTAAACAGTTGTTATGCTACACTGATGTGACAGACATAGGAAGCCATCAATGGCTGTAATCAAATTCCTGAGGAGGCATATGATCAAAGCCACTGGCATGACTGCAATAGACCTTATGCAAGCTTTGAAATGAATGCTGAAAAGAACACCCTTACTACAGTGAAGCATGGCAGTGATTTGGTGAGATCCATGGGCTGCTTTGCTTCCTCTGTCACTGGAAACCTGTAGTTTGTGGACGGCAATATAGATTTGATCAAGTATCTGGAAATTCTAGGAGAAAACTTCATGCCTTCTTTGAGGAGGCTGATGCTTGGGCGTCATTGGACCTTCCAAGAGGATAGTGATCTCAAGCATACCTCAAGGTCCAGCAGGGCTTAATGTCATTAAAAATCTTGTAGGATTCTTGAGTAGCAGTCACAGGTATTTGACTTGAACCACCTAAGATTTACAAAAGACTGTTCAAGGACACAAACCCAAGCATGTTAGTGAACTAGAGTCCAAAAGTTGCTTCGGAGCGATGCAGTAACCTAGTGTTTGGCTTTGAATCACATATTCTTCAGGTCATATAGGCCAAATTTTGCTGTACTAAAGATTTTGAAGGTTTGAATAAGTCTGAAACTGCAGTAGTGATTAAATACCTCAAAACAACCAGTATAATAAATAATTTCTCCAAATGCAACATGAAATATTCCTATTAAATTGTTCTTGTTTCATTGGTTTATAGCAAACAGCAGAAAATTTGAATTTTTTGTTCATAAACTTAATTTGCTATTTGGATTGAATAATATTGATTGCATCTCTAATGAGTTTTTTCTGAACAGGTGATTTATAAGCAGTAGAAAGTTTGGTTATAAATAATTTCAGAAGATTGGTCCAAATAAGAGAGATAAGTTTTAGATCCTGCTGTCATACAAACCTATTGATCGATTTCTCTGTAATGTCTTTCTGTAGACTGCAATTTACTATGAACTAAAAATACTGTAGTTAATCCATACTTTGTTTTTAATTAAATGGATGTTCTCAAGATGAATACCGTATTTTTCGGACCATAAGACGCACCACAAATATTGGGGTGGAAAATATGAAAAAAAGTATTTTTCATAAGATGGGGGTCTTATAGTCTGAATAGGTATCTTACCTGAGGGCTAGTGGAGCGGGGGTCACAGGAGGCAGGGTCCTTTAGGAAGCTCCGCAGACCCTGGGTGCGAAAAAGCAGTGCTTCAGCAGCAGGGAGTTGTGGTGGTGGAGCAGGATCGCAGGGCCCTACGCTCCCTCCCTCCCTCTGGAACCCGGTGGCAGCAGAAGAGGTGAGATACTGCGGGGCCAGTGTCTGGCCGTCGGCGATGAGGCAGAGCGGCGTGCGCTGCTTTCCAGTGGCCGCGGCAATCATCCTGAAGCCGTGATCTGCAGGAAAATGGCTGCCCGAGCTCCCAGTCTGCGCATGCGCCGACTCTGGAAAGGTATTTTCCTGTAGATCACGACTTCAGGAAGATGGCCGTGGCCACCGAAAAGCAGCGCACGCCGCTCTGCCTCACCGCCGACAGCCAGACACCGGCTCCACAGCATCTCACCTTTTCTACCACCGCTGGGTTCCTGAGGAAAGGAGGGAATGGAGGGCCCTGCGATCCCACTCCACCACCACCGCAACTATCCAGTAAGCTACGTTAGGACCATAAGATGCACCCCCCATTTTCCTCCCAAATTTGGGGAGGTGCTTCTTATGACCCGAAAAATACGGTATTCAGGAGTGCTCTGCTCCCAGCCATCGGCTTCCTGCTTTGCCAGAAGTGGTGCGCTCCTGATGATTGATATTTTGGACCAGTGGCATGGTCACGCTACCGGTCCGAACTTCTCTTTCCCAGACTGCTAGCGCAGGCAGTTTTGCTTCTGTAGCATGGGAGAAGCACAGGTTGACTCAGGCTGGATGGATACAGTGACCTTCAACAAGCTTTGAAGCATAGCGAACAGGCTGTGAAGCATAGGATTTACTTGTGCTGCTCGCTCCTTGCCTAGTTAACCAATCTCGTTGTAAATGCAGGGTGGTCAGTAACCTAGGCATCGATTAACAGCGTGCTAGGGAGGTGAGCTCCTTACCTACAGTGGTTTGCGAACGTTTTCACCTCCTTGGCATTTTTCATATTTTGCTACCTCACAACTTGGAATTTCACTGGGTTTTTTTAGGGTTTGCATCACTTCATGTAAAGAACATGCTTACAAGTGTGAATATTTGGTTTTGTTTTTTTTGTGAAGCAAACAACAAATTGGACAAAATAACTAAAAACTTCAGTGAGCATAACTATTTACCCCGCTAAGGTCAGTACATCGTAGAGCCTCCTTTTGTGGCAATTACAGCTGCATGTCGCGTTGGATAAGTCTCTATGAGTTCTCCATATCTTGCCACTCGGATTTTTGCAAATTCCTCAAGGCAAAACTGCTACAGCTTATTCAATTTAGAGGGTTTCCTCTAGTGAACAGCTATCTTCAAGTCTGACCACAGATTCTCAATTGGATTAATATCTGGGCTTTGACTAGGCCACGCTAAAACATTTACACGTTTCCCATTAATCCACTCGAGTTTTGCTTTAGCAGTATGATTTGTGTCGTGGTCTTATTGGAAGTTGAACCTCCGTTCCAGTCTCAAATCACTAACAGGTTTTGCCCAAGAATATCTTTGTATTCCGCACCATCCATCTTCCCCTCAACTCAGACCATTTTCCCTGTCCCTGTTGCCTAAAAGCATGCCCACAGCATGGTGCTGCTACCACCATGCTTCACTGTGGAGATGGTGTTCTTGGGTGATGAGCTGTGTTGGTTTGGCGCCAGACATAGTGTTTACTTTGGTGGCTAAAAAGTACACTTTTGGTGTCATCTAAACACAGCACCTCCCTCCATACATTTGAGGAGTCTTCCACATGTAATTTGGCAAACTCATAATGAGACTTTCAATTATTTTGTGTAAATAAAGGCTCATTTCTGCCCACTTTTCCATAAAAGCCACCTCTACGGAGTGTAGTGGTCATATTGTGGTCATATGAACCAATTCTGCTTAGGACTTTTGCAGCGCCTTCAGGGTTACCTTTGGTCTCTGTGCTGCGTCTCTGATTAATGCCCTCCTTGTCCAGGCTGAGAGTTTTGATGGTTGCCCTCTTTTGACACGTTTGTTGTGGTACCCTGTTCTTTTCATTTCATGATAATGGATTTGAAGGTGCTCCGGGGGGTCATCAGAGATCGAGATATTCTTTCATAACCCAACCCTGACTTGTACTTCTCAACAACTTTGTCCCTGACTTGTACTTCTCCATAACTTTGTATCTGACTTGTTTGGAAATCTCCTTGGTCTTCATGGTGTTGCTTAGTTACTGGTGACTCGGTGCAGCCTCGGTGGCTTTTCAAAAAAGGTGTGTAGATACTGACAGACCATGTGACACTTAGATTACACACAGGTGGACTTCCTTTAACTAAGCATGTAACTTATGAAGGTAATTGCTTGCACCAGAAATTTTTTGGGGCTTCATCGCAAAAGGGGTGAGTGAGTACATAGGCACATGCCAATTTATTAGTTATTTGCTCACACAAATTTAATTTATGCCTATATTTTTCTCATTTCACTTCACCAACTTAAACTATTCAGTGCTGATGCATCACACACAAATCGTATTACAAAAATATTTAAACACAGGTTATAATGTAACAAAATAGGTAAAAAGCCAAGGGGTGTGAATACTTTCGCAAACCACTGTAGGTAACAGGTCACTCCAAAACTATGGAGTGGCTGGTAATGTAGGCAATGAGCTGTAAACTATAAAATTAAAAATCCCTTGGTTCTTGAGAACACTGCATTTTTCATAAGTAGTAAATAGCAAAGTTGCTTGTTTTTACAAGCACTTTACAATTTTCACAGCTAAAGATGTATTTGACCTGTCACATGTCTTGACCTCATGATATTGTTTATTTCATTATTCTGCCATTTTTTTGTATTTAAACTTTTTAGTCAAGGTCACATACTCGATAATAATCATTTAGGTATCACTTATTTGATAAAAGATAGAAACAAAGATCCAAGATGCTTCTAGACATTTTGGGAAAAGTATAATACTAAGCTTACCCAATTGGTGGCTCTACTGCCTTGTATTTGGTCAGGGCTGTGGAGTCGGTAAGCCAAACCTCCGACTCCAACTCCTCAATTTCCATGACACCGACTCCAGCTCCGACTCCACAACTCAGACTCCGACTCCCTCATACATGGCTCATGTTTAAGTGATAAATTTACTGTAGCACAGATTCATCTCAGCTAAAAGTCTAGACCCTTAGATCAGGAATAGGACAGACATTTATAGGACATTTCATAACTTTCCCAAATTCTTATGAAACAATATTCCCCACAAACTGCATTGAACTACTGTACCCAATTTATTATATATTTTAGGAGTTGGAGTTGGTCCATTTTATACCCACTCAGACTCCAGGAAAATGGGCTCCGACTCCAGGGCTCCGACTCCAGAGCCCTGTATTTGGTCCAAACTCCTCCCACCGGGCTCAGGAGGGGAGGACCTCACTTGTTTCTTTAGGACAGAAGATAATTATTTGGTCTAGGTTTTGTTCATGCCAGGTTGTAGCAGCAAAAATATAGAAACACAGGGGTCACAGTAGTACTGAAAGTAATGATATGGCCCTTACAGATCCCTGTTCTAAACATCCTTGAGTCTCTCTGGGATTACATGAAGAGACTAAAGGATTTGCGCAAGCCTACATCCACAGAAGATTTGTGTTTCCTGCCGAGTTTCTTCAAGTACTGGGTACAAGTATACCTAGAACAATTGATGCTATTTTAAAGGAAATGTTGGTCACACTAAATGTTGATTTGATCTAGATTTTTGTTTTATTCATTTACTTTGCATTTTGATGAAAAAAAAACTTCACACTTCTATTGTTAATGCATTCTTACTTTGCAAAATTTTTCCATACCTGCCTAAAACTTTTTCACGGTACAATATATGTGCAGTTGCAATCAAAATCGTTAAAGGGAACCTGTCACCAGAAAAAACGCTAATAACCAGCAAATATGTGGTTAATCAGCAGGTTAATAGCATTATTAAGCTGCCCTGCGCCTGCACGCAGCCGAATGCAGTAGGGAGAAAATGAAATAGCATTCTGTTTCTGTCATGGGGGCGGAGGCGGTTCAGACACTGCTTTGAGTATACACAGCGGCAGCTGTAACCGACCCCCTGTCCCTGAATAATACTCCCTCTGTATTGGGGCCCACTATCAGTTAGGGCCGGGGCGCGGTTACAGCCGCCACTCTGTATACTCAGAGCAGTGACTGAATCGGCGCCGCCCCATGACTGAAACGGAATGTTACCGAGTAGAATATAGTTAATTTTCTCCCTACTGCATTCGGCTGTGTGCAGGCCTGGGCAGCATAATAATGCTAATAACCTGTAGATTAACCACATACCATTATTTCTGATGATACTTTCCTTTTAAAATCCAGGATTTGTTTTTTTTTTCATCGCTGGAGCGGTGTTTTACACACAAGTCCCCTGCCCCTGGTTATATACTCACCCTCCAGCGTCTTGACCATTTTTTGGGCGCAGCTCCTGTCCTGCGGCGCCATCTTCTGAGCTCAACTTCTGACCGACTAGGATTCAGAAGCTACATCACAAGCTGTTAAAGAGATTTTACCACGAACGAAAGTGAATTTTAATCAATAGATCTTGGAATGATAATAAGTTCCACAATTGGATGTGTTTAAATAAAATGTTCCTGTGCTGAGATAATCTTATAAATGTGCCCCTGCTGTGTACTGTGTAATGGCTGTGTCTGATCGTGTACAGAACACGGTCTGATCATACCACATCTCCTGGGCAGGGGGGAAGCAAAAGAGTATACAGACATTACAGCAGGGGATCACAGCTGATTCTTTGTGAGGTAAAACATTTCCCTGCCTGTTTTTAAACAATGTTTTACTTCAAAGAAAGAATCAGCTGTGATCCCCTACTGAAATGTCTGTATACTCTTTTATGTCCTATCCTGCCCAGGAGAAGTGGCATGATCAGACCGTGTTCTGTACACAGTCAGACATAGCCATTACACAGTACACAGCAGGGGCACATTTATAAGATTATCTCAGAACAGGAACATTTTATTTAACCACATCCAATGTGGGACAACCACTTTAATGCAAGTCTATGAGAGCCAGAACAAGGCACTCATAAACTTACATTGATTAGTGACCCCCGATTCACTCCATGAAACACTGGAGCAGCTCAGGAGATGGACTTGAGTGGCGTGGAATATAGATGAAAATGCCGGGTGGTCAGTATCAGACAGGGGACCTGGATTTTAAGCACCACTCCAGCGGTGAAATAAAAAAATCACTGGAGTGGTGTTTTAAATAGCTCAAATGAATATAACAAGTGGTTTCTCTCATTTCAACACAGAATGCCACTTCTAATGATGACTGCGGTCTCAGAGATATTCAACACCTTCATGACAATCGTCTTGAGTACTTAGTAGAGTGCCCTTTGGCTATTATGACTTGTCGCATAGCCAGAAATCAGCTTCTGGTAGCATTAATGGGGAATCCTAGCTTTCACGGGTTTACTGCGACATAGAGGGACCAGAAGACCGCGGTGTCTGATTTCACGTACTTCTGCACTAATTAATCACTTCACTATCAGATTAAATACTGCAGGTTTCTTCTAACAGTGCAGGGGTTAATCTGTTCAGTTGAGAACTTCTGAAGATTTCCTGCTTTGATGGTCTCAGCTGTTCAGTGTTGGCTACTCTCCTCTGCTATATATACTCGCCTCTGGCAATCAGAACTTGCCAGTGTTAGTTTCATACTGATCAGTTCTGGAGTTGGAGGAGCTGGTTGTTTGAGTAAGAATTTGGTCTATTATTCTAAAGACTGTTGCTTGGTGATTTGTCTGTGTACATATCCTCATCCTCTCCTATTTGGTTTTTCCTTCCTTTACTCCCCGGTGTTCCACTCTGTTGTTTTTGAGTGCATATTTGTATGATTAAAACCCTAGGGAGAAAGTAACGAAAATTGAGTCTTATCCAACAAACATTAAAAGTATTTATCAGATTGTGCTACCCTGATTCGTAGTATTAAGATTTTAAGGTTGATGTTCAGCTGCTGCGGATCCACAGGTTGTCAAAACCGATGAATATCAGGATCTGGAGAAATTGTGGATACCTTCCGCGCTGCTGGTTTATTGAAGACCTCAATTCAGATGGTCTTTATTTGCTTAGCTGCGGTTTTATTCAATGCGTTTCGAAGTGACAAGCACTTGTTATTCAGGAAACAACCACATACAAACAATATCATACAGGACTGTTTTTAAAGGCTTAAATTTAGAATTAAGGCATCAAATCAACACATGACTAAAACCATCTGAACTGGCGTCTTCAATAAACCAGCAGCGCGGAAGGGTATCCATAATTTCTCCAGATCCTGATATTTGTATGATTGGTATTTTCATTTATCCCTACGTCTTCCCTTGTTAGTCCGATTCTTGCATACTTATACACTACTACTCCCTACTTTACTGGGTAGGGCAGGGGACAGATAATGGCTAATTCAGGAGCTCAGCAAGGCATATGACCCCGGCATCTTCACCATTAGAAGTGATCTGGGGAGCAGGGATAGCTAAGGCGCCCTTAGCTTTAGGGATAGGGAAGGAGCCCCTGGCCCTGGGATAGCCTACATCAGTGCGGTGACATTAGCCCAATTCTCTTTCTCTTCTGTAACGGCCACCAATTCACTAATATCCAAGGGTTTTCATGATAAAACTACCTTCTTCAAATCCAATTAAATATTTTCTATGAAGTTCAAATCAGATAACTGTGGCCATTCCAAAATCTTTCAAGGCTTCTACTGAATCCAAGCCTTTGTGAAATTAGAGGTACACTTGTTCTTACTGCCCTTTTGGATAATGCCGTTATGCCCAGGTTTCACTTTCTTGACAGTAAACATGATGTTTTCAACTAGGATTTCTTGCTACTTTGATTAAATCAGTTTTGTCCTCCACACATTGCAGGTTTCCAGTATTAGAGGAAGCAAAGCCATCCCAATGCATCACTGAGCCACCTCAATGCTTCTTTATAGAACGGGTGTTCTTTTCAATTCATCTGTCATTGATGTCCCCAGAAATACTGGTGAACCATAGGCCTGGAAAGTTCCAGTCCTCAGTGCCTAATGGCACCAAATCTGGCTGCAGTCACTGTAGTTTTTTTATTTAACTACCAGCTTCCTTATTAATCTGGTTGTAACCAGTGATAGCTTCTTCTTGCTACCACATCCAGATAGGGGAGCCAGTCTTAATTTAATTTGGAACTTTCAAACTACATTTTTAAACTTTATCTCTAAGAACATTCATTGCCTTTGCAATCTTTTTGTATGCTTTTCCTTGTTTATACAAGGAAGTGGACCACTTTAACTTTTAGGACCATTCTATTGACTTTGGAAATTGACTGTCATGTTTAGATGTCATGTTAGAAATATTGCTAACAAGTACAGGTATTTGATGTGCTTTATCTTATGCAGATCTGAGGCAACAAATGAAGCTCTTGATTAATTGCAACAGGTTAACAAGATCGCAACACATGATTTGCATATGTTTGCTCTAATGATGGAGTCTATTCAGGGGATTAATAATTGTGATACTGCAGTAATTATTAAAGTGGTATTTTGTAATGAATTTGGAGGAACATTTTGTTATATTAGTTGTGTTCAGATATTTAAGTTATTTTAGTTTGGTTTATTATAAACAACAGAAAGTTTGTAAATTTTGCTAATAAGCCAACTTGCTACTTTATTGGAGGTAGATATACTGTGTAAACAATCCAGGGTCCTACAATCTGTGCTGGCCTTGAGTATCCACCACACTATACACTTTTATAAAATCCAGAAAGGTAGGCAGCACTCCAAAATAAATGAATCAAAAATATGGACTGTTTATTTGCCTATGTGTAGTGATGTTTCAACTCAATACACACTGAGCTCCACAGAATAGTATACTTCCCAACTTTTAAAGCAAATCCGTCACCAGGTATTTGCTTCCCCAACTGAGCGCAGCATAAGGCAATGGTAGAGACCCTGGTTCCAGCAATGTTCCAGTTGTCTGAATGTTTTGGCTCTGTATAACCCTGACCACACCACTGATTGGCAGATTTCTGCCCCTGTACTTAGAAAGCTGCCAAACAGCGGTCCTGCTAGGGTTATACATAGCTCATGAATTTGCTTGACTACTTGGCAGCAGATTTACTAGTCCTCTAATGATAATGTCCAGAGATTATCAAAATTACACTGAGCAGCCCAGTAAGTGACACATATTTGGAATCAGGCACTCAGCCCGTACATCATGCTCCTCAGATTAAATAGCAAAAACCTGTTGACAGACTCCCTGGTGTCGGGGGGAGGGAAATGTATTGTGGCACTTACACAGTAATTTTACCCCTATGGAAACCTTAGTGTTCTACCCACTGCGATACACTTTAAAGGTCCCCATAGAGTATGATTCCCCACAAAATTCAGTCAACACACTGTATGATACCTGTCACGGTGAATTCTTCCACAGTGCTTCCACAAACACATATTATGATAACCGCACAGTACCCCCAGCAAAGTATGATGTTGACACAATGCCCTAAGGCTGCGTGCCCACGTTGCGTATTACAAGCGTATATGCTGCGGAATTTCCGCAGCGTAAACGCTTGTAAAACGCATGTATATCCGCACCCCATGGTCCCCAATGTCATTCCGCAATGTCAATGCCCATGCTGCGGATTTTTCCGCAGCGTATATGCTGCGGTCAAATATCCGCAGCATGTTCATTAATTTTGCGTTTCCGCATGCGGAATCAATGTGCGGATGGTACCCAAGTCTGGAGGAGAGGAGACTCTCATCCAGAACTGGGTACCAAAGAACCTGTAAAAAAAAGAATAGAATAAAGTTTATACTTATCTTCTGATGTTTTCCCTCCGTCGCGCTGTTGTGTGAAGGACCTGCCACGTCATTGAGTCATGTGACCCATCACATGACTCAATGACGTCACCGCAGGTCCTGCACACAACAGCGTGAGCCGCTCAAGACTCCGGACGGGGCGGAGAATGCATCGGTAGGTGAGTATAAACTTTATTCTTTTATTTTTTACCATTCTGATTCTTTTTTGTAACTATTACTTGGTCACACTATATAAATCCATGCCGGTTGCATGGATTTATATAGTGTGAACAAGTTGTCAAGCACTTTTCCAAGTGATGCTTAAATCACTTGGAGAAGTGCTTGATAACCCGCATGCGGAAATGCATGCAAAGACGCTGCAAAGACGCCTCACATACGCTTCTACCTGGCGGGAAAACCGCATGTAAAATCCGCATGCGATTTTCCCGCCAGGGAGAAGCGTAAAAAATATGCTTCAGTTCCGCAACGTGGGCACTTAGCCTAACAGTATAATGCCTGCACCACAATATGATGTGTCTACAGTGCCTCAAACTCCAGTATGATGTCCCCACAGTATCCCTAGTACAGGATGATTCCCACATATTATGATGTCCAACACTGCCCCCACACATTATGATGGCCCCTACAGTCAATATTGTGTCCCCACATTGTCTGTCTCATACACATACACTTTGAGGCCCCCAGTGACCCACCACAGTATGATTACCTACCCCACAGTCCCCTCATTCAATTTGAAATTCCATACAGTCTCCCTCACAGTATGATGACCCCCACAACAGACTGCACTATTATATCCAACTCTATCTGCATCCATTGAAATTGTGACATTGGGTGGGGGGCACAGTGATATTTGGAAACGGCCCACAGCATCTCATGTGGTTTGCCCCAATTAGTCGTATATCACTATACTGTGTATATACACTTCTCAGCTTTGAAATTTCAACACCAAAAAGGAAACGTTCTGGAATTATGAAAATCACAGGATCAACAGACATATTCATGACATGCAAATAATGAAAAAATTAAACTAAATTTTCAAACATCTCAATTCATTCAGAAATGCGTGCACTTATATGCTTTTGCATGCTACTATCAATGAGGTTATTAACATCATTTGCAGTACAGAATGGATCACTACACGCCACTATTCGAATCTGACAAAACCACATAGGCAACGCCATAAAGAGGCCTTTATGAGGTAATGCCACACCTGTTCCTAGGATTATGTTGTGAGGTGTCATATTGTATAGTAGCCCGACCCCTCTAGTCTTCATTCCAGGTACACAATCAGCTAGGACATTGATTTGATTGGGAATGAATGGTACTGCTATTTATCCAAGTGTCTCGAGAGCCTGTTTTTCAACTCTATAAGGTCACAAATTACTTGTACTACTATGAGCAGCCTGTGTGGCCTAAATGCTCTACCATGGCCTGCAACATCTCCAGACTTGTCTCCATTGAGCACATGTCAATTGGTCAAACTGCTTGCAGCAAATTTTAATGATTTACATGCCAAATGCATTCAGTGTGGCAGAACTTTACTCAGATACCCAAATTGGCTTGCTATCAGTGAGGTTATTATCGTTAAATGTACATGTAATTGGGTCCCTTGCACTCTTATTCAGTACTGAATAAATTGGGATATTTTTAAAATTTTGTTTTAATTTTTTCACAATTTGCATATAAGTAATGTCAATTTTCACAATTGTACAATTTTTTTTTGGATGTTGCTATGTCAATTTTGTGTATGTATTCTATATATACATTCTATATTTTCTTATTTTAGTGTCTTGTATAATGATTCTTTTTTTGTTTTTATTTTTCAAGGTACCACAGGACAGGAGCTTATAATGTGGACAATGAAAAAAACCTAAAATTTACAAACCCTACATAATTTTTGTTACTCAAGATTCTAGAGATCAAAAAGTGACATGGACTCAAACATGAATTTCTGACTTATAATGAAATGTTACATTCTTGAAGGTAGAAATAGATGTCTGTTTTTTTGTCCTTGTACTGGTGAAATTGTAAACATGTTTATCCTTATAATGAGAGAAGCAGTACGTTTAAACATTTTCATTCTTGGGCAACATTATGTCTCTGCTTTTTCCCTTATTTTCCACTATAGTGCACTCAGTAGAATTATGTAGTAAAGTGTCAGACACTTTCTAAAAGTATATAATATGTAATATTTGTAGCCCACGACTTTTTTTTATCTGTTGAGTTTCATAACGTAACTTGTTCTTCCATGCTACACAATGCAGTATAAGCTAACTGTATTACGTTTTTCATTTTATCATGTACTATGTCAGGTCTATCTGAATAAAAGCTCCTGTTCAACAAGCACAGCATACAGTGTGATTGCAGAGTTTAGGCCACGTTCACACGTTCAGTATTTGGTTAGTATTTTACATCAGTATTTGTAATCCAAAACCAGGAGAGGAACAATCAGAGGAAAAGTATAATAGAAACACGTCACCACTTCTTTCTCACTCACTCCTGGTTTTGGCTTACAAATACTGATGTAAAATACTGACCAAATACTGAACATGGGAGCGTGGCCTTTTACCCAGGATCACATTGAAATTTTCCACGGAAGCTGCTCCTGAAACATGTTCTAGATCTACTAACTACTACTAACTAATCTATCTAACATAGCAAAAACAATGAAGGACGTGACAGGATGGTAATCCACGAACAAGTTCTGGTAAAGAAGTCAATACATAATCAAGAACAAGGCTAGACTAGGATATACTTTAAACCCAAGGCAAAGCGTAGAAACAGGACTAACAGTTAAATAGGTTCCCAGGACCTGACAATCTTTGTTTATCTTTGCAACCCAACTTTGAATTGCAGACAATGAAGGCAAACCGTGGTCCATTTCGCCAGACAGAGGTTATCACTAGAACAGAAGAGACGTTTAATTACTTCCAGCAGTACCACTTCCCATATATGTTTGCATACCAATTCAAAAAGAAGTGTAAACAATGAAATCTGCTTAACTTACATTTCATTTACATCACCATAAAATACTAACAGTGAAGCGGGTCTAAAAACAGTGGAATAAAATTATGGTGTCCTGTGTGTTGCTTTACATTCTGTAAAACACAAGAAAAAGACAGTACCTAACAGTGAGCAAACTTACCGTGGCATGTAAAAGTTTGGGCACTCCTGGTCAAAATTACTGTTATTTTATACAGTTAAAGTGCACCTGCCAGCAGGATTGTCCTCAGTAAACCATATACACTGTCAGGTTGGTGACATTACACTGATTAACATGATACCTTGGTTGATGAAATCCGTCCTGTGGTTGATGTGTAATCTTTACTTTCAGTTTGGAGATAATGATATGCTCGTGCTCCAGGGCGGCCTGTGGGGTGGGCTTTATGTGGAGCTCTGTTTATATATTCAGCTATATGCTCTTATGACAGCTCACTGTGCCTTCACTGACCTGCCTCCTATTTTCCATAATGCATCTAGTAGTGCGGGGCTAGGTAAAATAGGAGGCAGGTCAGTGAAGGCACAGTGAGCTGTCATAAGAGCATACAGATGAATAATTAAGCAGAGCACAAGATAGAGCGCCCCCCCCCCCACAGGCCACCCCGAAGCAAGAACATATCTTTATCTCCATACTAAAAGTAAAGATTACACAAGAACCACAGGATGGATTTCATCAACCAAGGTATCATATTAATCAGTGTAAAGTCGTCCACCTGACAGTGTATGTAGTTTACTGAGCACAATCATGCTGACAGGTGCCCTTTAAGCAAGTTGAAGATGAAATGATCTCTAAAAATCCTAAAGTTAAAGATGACACATCTCCTTTTTATTTTAGCCAATATATATAGTTATATATATACAGTACAGACCAAAAGTTTGGACACACCTTCTCATTTAAAGATTTTTCTGTATTTTCATGACTGAAAATTGTACATTCACACTGAAGGCATCAAAACTATGAATTAACACATGTGAAATTATATACTTAACAAAAAAGTGTGAAACAACTGAAAATATGTCTTATATTCAAGGTTCTTCAAAGTAGCCACCTTTTGGTTTGATGACTGCTTTGCACACTCTTGACATTCTCTTGATGAGCTTCAAGAGGTAGTCACCGGAAATGATTTTCACTTCCCAGGTGTGCCCTGTCAGGTTTAATAAGTGGGATTTCTTGTGTTATAAATGGGGTTGGGACCATCAGTGTGTTGTGCAGAAGTCTGGTGGATACACAGCTGATAGTCCTACTGAATAGACTGTTAGAATTTGTGTTATGGCAAGAAAAACGCAGCTAAGTAAAGAAAAACGAGTGGCCATCATTACTTTAAGAAATGAAGGTCAGTCAGTCCGAAAAATTGGGAAAACTTTGAAAGTGTCCCCAAGTACAGTTGCAAAAACCATCAAGCGCTACAAAGAAACTGGCTCACATGAGGACCGCCCCAGGAAAGGAAGACCAAGAGTCACCTCTGCTTCTGAGGATAAGTTTATCCGAGTCACCAGCCTCAGAAATCGCAGGTTAACAGCAGCTCAGATTAGAGACCAGGTCAATGCCACACAGAGTTCTAGCAGCAGACACATCTCTACAACAACTATCAAGAGGAGACTTTGTGCAGCAGGCCTTCATGGTAAAATAGCTGCTAGGAAACCACTGCTAAGGACAGGCAACAAGCAGCAGAGACTTGTTTGGGCTAAAGAACACAAGGAATGGACATTAGTCCAGTGGAAATCTGTGCTTTGGCTGATGAGTCCAAATTTGAGATCTTTGGTTCCAACCACCGTGTCTTTGTGCGACGCAGAAAAGGTGGACGGATGGACTCTACATGCCTGGTTCCCACCGTGAAGCATGGAGGAGGAGGTGTGATGGTGTGGGGGTGCTTTGCTGGTGACAATGTTGGGGATTTATTCAAAATTGAAGGCATACTGAACCAGCATGGCTACCACAGCATCTTGCAGTGGCGTGCTATTCCATCCGGTTTGCGTTTAGTTGGACCATCATTTATTTTTCAACAGGACAATGACCCCAAACACACCTCCAGGCTGTGTAAGGGCTATTTGACCAAGAAGGAGAGTGATGGGGTGCTACGCCATTGGAGTATCGGAAAGTGCTGACAATCACGGGTACTAAAGAAAGAGGGAAGGAGATTGTTAGGCGTCGGGCTGTTGCTGGATTCAAAATAGGTCCAGAACCTTCTGTGGTCTCCCATTCCGGTCCAGCTGGGGCTAACAGTCTAACAGTCTATTCAGTAGGACTATCAGCTGTGTATCCACCAGACTTCTGCACAACACAACTGATGGTCCCAACCCCATTTATAAGGCAAGAAATCCCACTTATTAAACCTGACAGGGCACACCTGTGAAGTGAAAACCATTTCTGGTGATTACCTCTTGAAGCTCATCAAGAGAATGCCAAGAGTGTGCAAAGCAGTCATCAAAGCAAAAAGTGGCTACTTTGAAGAACCTAGAATACAAGACATATTTTCAGTTGTTTCACACTTTTTTGTTAAGTATATAATTCCACATGTGTTAATTCATAGTTTTGATGCCTTCAGTGTGAATGTACAATTTTCATAGTCATGAAAATACAAAAAAATCTTTAAATGAGAAGGTGTGTCCAAACTTTTGGTCTGTACTGTATATACTGCAAGCTCTTTTATCTATAATACGTGCAGCATTGGGACAAAGTATTATGGCTGTTGCCTATATATATTTTTAATTTTTAAATGTCTTGAAATCCGTACAAACCGCTTTAACCGCATTATCAGCCTAATCACTATTGGAGGATAGCAACCATCTCTCCTCTCAATTATTACTAAATATTTACTCTCCTTATCTTGAATTTTATTTCTATTGAACTACTTCTTTCTTGCCTAGTAGAACTCTCAGATGCCGCTGTCCACCAGTGCAAATTGAGTACATTTTACCTGTTTTCTCAAAATCTACAATAGACTACCTCAAAAGGCACAAGCTGAAGCTTCTGCGATGGCCCTCACAGTCCCCTCATCTGAACATCATTGAAAATCTGTGGCTAGGCCTCAAAATAGCAGTGCATGCATGCAGTACGACCCAGGAATCTCACAAAACTGGAAGAATTTTCTAAGGAAGAATGGATGAAAATCCCTCAAACAAGAATTGAAAGTCTATTGGCTGGCTAAAAAAAAGCATTTACAAGCTGTGATACTTTCAAAAGGGAGTGTTACTAGGTACTAACCACGCAGGGTGCCCAAACTTTTCCATCAGCACATTTTCCTTTTTGTAATTTTTAAAATGTAAAAAATTACAATATCAATATATTTTTTTTTGCCTAAAATACAAAGAAAATGTGTCATCTTTAACTTTAAGCCTTTTAGAGATCATTTAATCTGCAACTTGCTTAACCCCTTAAAGACCGCTGTAACACATTTTCACGGCTGTCGTTAAGGGTACTTATGCCTCAGCGCCACTCGTTCACGGCGCTGAGGCATAAGTTTGGCGGCGAGTGTCAGCTGTATAACAATAACTGAATTGCTGGATTTTGTTCATTCTGTGTTTGAAAAATCGGAATAAAAAGCGATTAAAAATTACTATGTGCCCCAAAATGGTCACAAAAAATCTGCAACTCGTCCCGCAAACAATAAGCCCTCATACAGCACTGTTCATCAAAAAATAAAAAAGTTACAGCTCTCAAAATATGGCGACAAAAATAACTACTTTTGATAAAAAAAAGCATTTATATTGTGTGATAGCAGCAAAACCTTAAAAAAAACATATAAATCTGGTATAGCTGTAATCACACTGACCCAAAGAATAAATTCGCCTAATCACTTATACCGCACGGTAAACGACATAAAAAGAACTATAACCATAACTATTGTTGTACTGTTGACTATTTGTTCATTCTGCTTCCAAAAAAAATCGGAATAAGGCTCGGCTCACATTTATCCTGCGCTAATGTCACGCAAGGTGTGGGAAAGACTTAGTGCAACACAAAGGGAAGGAGGGAAGGGAGCCCGGACTCTATGGAAAGGGGGGAGTGGAGACGTCCTAGGCAGTTCTAATATCACCCTGTCTCCACTAACGTCCCTATATTGGTTCTTCACCAATCACCTAAACCCTGTATTTCCCTAGCGCTTGGCCCTGTATATGGAAGGGGGGGATTACGTGCTAGTCAGTTCCCACTAAAGACAGCAAGGGAAGACAGGCACGGTGAATTAGCTTAGCTTGAGTCGACTTTAGAGTGATTGCAACACGTCCCCTAAGCTCCAGGAGGAAGCAAACAGACAATACCAGCTCCAAGCCTTCACAAGGGGTTATGTGAAAATCACCGGCCCCTCCCTCTAGCAACAGCCAGTATTTAAACACCCAGCCTGGGTGCTAATTAGCTAGAGGGAGGTAGCCGCTGGGTCCCAGTGTGAGACAGCTAAGGTGTCTGTAATGCCGAACAAAGAGATCTTCTGCCACCGACTGCAGGACGACTGACTGTCACTTCTGACTCACCCCTGACAGCTCTTCTCTGAGTTCTTACGTTGAGGTTCGTGTAAATTTACAAAAACCTCAATTCAGACAAAAACCCAGATGTAGCCACTCACTTATGAGGCCGATGGAGTCACTTTGGACTGGCCTTTGTTCTGGCGGCATCCCATCATTTTAGGCTTTTTTTAGTGCACAAATGTGGATGACCACAGATCTGTGTTCACCTAAAAAGATGGAGACCACCGGAGCAGATGTCAAACAGACTCCAAAGTGTCTCCATCTGCCTCTTTAGGGTGGGTGATTCCGTTGGAGGTTTCATCTGAATCGCATTTTCGTGAAATTTACACGGAAAACCCGACGTAAGTGCTCTATGCAATCGAAAATGAAGTACCCCAAAATGCTACCAATAAAACCCCTAATTTATCCCACACAAAACCAGCCCCCTCTCGGGTCCTTCATCTGTCACTGGAGCTATAGGGAGTCCCACGTTACTGGTAGAACAAAGACTCTGGAAAAGTGACAGCTCTCACCCCCTCAAATAAAATTCAGTGAACTCTGCGCTCCTTAATCCTTCTGAGTTCCACTGTGCCTAAACCGCAGTAAGCAGTCACATGTTTGGCATTATTGTAGTGGGGAGAGCAATTAAACAATTTATGGGGTGTGTATCACCAGGAGAAATGTATGAGGGCGCTACAATATATGGGGGCACTACACTTTATAGGGGCACAATGTATAATTCAGAATAAAACCTGGGATGGATGTTACATAATAGTCACTGCAGCAGTAGATGAATTCATTGGGATGTGTAATTTCTACAATGGGGTCATTTTGGGGGTTTTTCTGCTGTTCTGGCACCTTTGGGGCTCCGTAAATGTCACCCACAAACTATTCTACCAAAATCCAAATAGCGCTACTTTCTTCTCAGCCCAATAGTAGGCTGAGAAGAACAGCGTGTGGCCTAACAGTAATTTCTGACAACATATGGGGCATCATCGCATTCTGGAGAAATAGCATAACAAATTATGGGGTCCGTTTTCTCCTATTACCCATTGTAAAAATTACAAATTTGTGGCTAAAACCGTATTTTCGTGAAACAAATATCATTTTCAATAGGACGACCTAATGTTATCAAATTCTGTGTAGTACTTGTGGGTTCAAAATGCTCACTATACCCCTTGATAAAATCCTTGAGGGGTGTAGTTTCCAATATGGGGTAAATTGTCGGGGTATTCCACTGTTTAGGCACATCAGGGACTCTCCAAACGAGACATGACACCCGCAGACCATTTCATCAAAGTCTGCATTCCAAAAGTCACTTCTTCCTTTCCAAGCCCTGCCGTGCGCCCAAACAATAGTTTTCCCTACATATGGGGTATGTCCACACTCAGGAGCAATTGCACAACAAATTTTGGGGTCCATCTCCTCCTGTTACCCTTGTGAAAATAAAAAATTGGGACTAAAAGTACATTTTTGTGGAAAAAAATGTGATTTCTAAATTTAACGGCCCTACGTTATAAACTTCTGTGAAGCAGCACAGGTGACCCCATTTTGGAAACTATATCCCTCAGGGAACTTATCTAGATGTGTGGTGAGCACCTTGAACCCCCAAGTGCTTCACAGAGGTTTATAACATGGAGCCTTGAAAATAAAAAAATCCCATTTTTCCCACAAAAATGTTTTTTAGCCCCAAATTTTTTATTTTCAAAAGGGTGTTGTGCAATTTCTCCTGAGCATGCAGATACCCCATATGTGGGGAAACACTATTGTTTGGGCCACGGCTGGGCTCAGAAAGGAAGGAGTGACATTTTGGAACGCAGACTTTGATGGAATGGTCTGCGGGTGTCAACATGGATTTGTAAAAATTCAAAAATATATTTTTCCAACAAAAAATATGTTTTAGTCCCAAATGTTTTCATTATCACAAGGATAGAAGGAGCAAATGGACCCCAAAATTTGTTGTGCAATTTTTCCTCTGTACACCGATACCCCATATGTGGTCGAAAACTACTTTTGATGCACAGTGCAAAGCTCAGAAGGGAAGCACCATATTGGAGTTCATATTTTGCTGGATTGGTTTGAGGGTGCCATGTCACATTGGCAGAGCCCCTGAGGTGCCAGGACAGCAGTACCCCCATAACAGACCTGATTTTACAAACTACACCTCTCAATAAATTAATCTAGGGGTGCAGTGGATCGCAGAATTTTATACCATTTAGCAGCGAAGAAAAAAATAATTACATTTTTACCACTAAAATTTTCCTTTAGCTTCAGATTTTACATTTTTACACTGGGAAATGGTTAAAAATGGCACCAAAATGTGTCCCACAATTTCTGCTGAATGTAGAATTACCCCTTATGTGGCTACACAGTACTGCTTAGCCATACGGCGAGGCTCGGGAGGGATGGAGCGCTATTTGCCTCCTGGAGCGCAGATTTTTCTATAATAGTATGCAGACTCCATATACACTGTGTGCAGAATTATTAGGCAAATGCATATTTTGATCACTTCGATACTTTTTATACATGTTGTTCTACTCCAAGCTGCATAGGCTTGAGAGCCAACTACCAATTAAGTAAATCTGGTGATGTGCATCTCTGTAATGAGGAGGGATGTTGACTAATGACATCAACACCCTATATAAGGTGTGCTTAATTATTAGGCAACTTCCTTTCCTTTGGCAAAATGGGTCAGAAGAGAGATTTGACGGGCTCTGAAAAGTCCAAAATTGTGAGATGTCTTGCAGAGGGATGCAGCAGTCTTGAAATTTCCAAACTTTTGAAGCGTGATCACCGAACAATCAAGCGTTTCATAGCAAATACCCAACAGGGTCGCAAGAAGCTTGTTGGCCAAAAAAGGCACAAAATAACTGCGCATAAATGAGGAAAATCAAGCGTGAAGCTGCCAAGATGCCATTCGCCACCAGTTTTCAGAGCTGCAATGTTACTGGAGTATCAAAAAGCACAAGGTATGCGATACTCAGGGACATGGCCAAGGTAAGGAAGGCTGAAAAACGACCACCTTTGAACAAGAAACATAAGATAAAACGTCAAGAATGGGCCAAGAAATATCTTAAGACTGATTTTTCAATGGTTTTATGGACTGATGAAATGAGAGTGACTCTCGATGGGCCAGATGGATGGGCCAGAGGCTAGATCAGTAAAGGACAGAAAGCTCCACTCCGACTCAGACGCCAGCAAGGTGGACGTGGGGTACTGGTGTGGGCTGGTATCATCAAAGATGAACTTGTGGGACCTTTTCGGGTTGAGGATGGAGTGAAGCTCAACTCCCAGACCTACTGCCAGTTTCTGGAAGACAACTTCTTCAAGCAGTGATGCAGGAAGAAGTCGGTATCGTTCAAGAAAAACATGATTTTCATGCAGGACAATGCTCCATCACATGCATCCAACTACTCCACAGTGTGGCTGGCCAGTAAAGGTCTAAAAGAAGGAAAAATAATGACATGGCCCCCTTGTTCACCTGATCTGTACCCCATAGAGAACCTGTGGTCCATCATAAAATGTGAGATCTACAGGGAGGGAAAACAGTACACCTCTCGGAACAGTGTCTGGGAGGCTGTTGTGGCTGCAACACGCAATGTTGAACAAAAACAGATCAAGCAACTGACAGAATCTATGGATGGAAGGCTGTTGAGTGTCATCATAAAGAAAGGTGGCTATATTGATCACTAATTTTTTTGTTTTTTGTTTTTGCATATCAGAAATGTTTATTTCTAAATTTTGTGCACTGATATTGGTTTACCTTGTGAAAATAAACAAGTGAGATGGGATTATATTTGGTTTTTATTAAGTTGCCTAATAATTCTGTACAGTAATAGTTACCTGCACAAACAGATATCCTCCTAAGATAGCCAAATCTAAAAAAACCCCACTCCAACTTCCAAAAATATTAAGCTTGGATATTTATGAGTCTTTTGGGTTGATTGAGAACATAGTTGCTGATCAATAATAAAAATAATCCTCTAAAAAACAACTTGCCTAATAATTCTGCACACAGTGTACAGAGCCTCTAAGTGCTATAAGAGCAGAATCCCCCCTCAACTAACCCCATTTTGGAAATTATGCCCCTTTGGGAATTTATCTGCAGATGTAGTGACAATTTTGACTCCATGGGTGTTTTCCAGGAACAAGCAGCAGCGGATGTTGCTGAGTGAAGATTGCAAACTGCCCTGGTAGTGACAAGTAAGTTGTAGTGACCAGTTTGTTGTGCGCAGCTTTTTCTTCTGGAAACACACACCTGTAAATTAGGCAGGCACTCATCATTACAGAAATGCCAAACGTGTGGATGCCTAACTGCGGTTTAGGCACACACAGGAGCTCAGAAGGGAGGGGGGCATTTGGATTTGGGAGTGCGGAATTTGCTCAATTTCTTTTGTGGGGCGATGAGCCATGGCGCTTTTCCAGAGCATTTGTGCTGCCAGTAATGTGGAAGCCCCTATATTTCCGATAACATCTTTTTTTTAATCGTGTTTTATTCCACTTTTTGTTTGGTGGTATCATGATAAAGCATCATTGTTTTTTTTCTTGTTTGTTTTTGCAGTGTTCACTGAAAGGGTTAACTAGTGGGACAGTTTTATAGGTCAGGTCATTCCGGACGTGGCAGTACCAAATATGTGTACTTTTTTTCATAAAAATATTTATTTATCGGTACAATATATATATTTTTTTATTATTATTGTTTTGTGATTTTTTTTTAAATATTTTTACAACTTTGTCTTTCACTTTTTTGCATTTTTTTTTTACTTATACACTTTGTCCCAGTATGGGTGTGATGGTACAGAGTAAAATCTTAATTATGCCAGACATACTTTCTGATGGCAAGATCAGCACACCTTTATTTTTATGTTGACTCTTTAATCTGTGTTCTTCTTTAGTTGATTAACACAGACTATTATTTGTATAACCCTGAATGTTATCTGTTCTCTGTTTCTGAAACAATGATGTGTATTTACAAGAGCCACTGTGATACAAACTATGTAAATAGATTAGCTAGAACAATGAATGTTTGCTTGATATGTTAAATACCTTTGTAGGGTGTTTGCCAGTCAATCTTGGGGGATGAGCTGTGGATACTCAAGCCGTGTGGAATAATATCATCCCTACTTCTTAACCTGTGGATGTGTATTTAAGAAGGTACATGTGTTTTTGTAAGAGTCAGACCTGAGCCCAGAGAAGAAGAGAGAGTCTTGGGATAGAGATTCAGAAGGACTTTGGAAGGAGAATGGGAGACATCCTTCAGGAAAGTAGATGGATTGCATGGCATCTAAAGAGACACAGATTTGAATTCTACATGATTCTAGTCTAAGGGTACCGGCCCTGACTGGAAAGATTCGGATCTGCTCCATTAACCATCAGAGAGACATATATACATTTTAGGGAGTCCAGGAGAGGACGAAGAAGTCACCTGGCCCCATGGATATGTTGTTTTGGGGTTGCTAGGAGGGACCCACCAGGCGCCTAGAACCCATGGAGACATTTGAAGTTGCCAGGAGGGACCCACCGGTCGCCTGGCCCCATGGAAACTCTTGGAGAGGCCAGATTTGGACCCTCTGGTCTCCTAGTCTTGTACCTCGATGGACTGCTAGCCTCCTAAGCTTGTCGCTGCCTTCTCTCTGTGGGGCCTGCCAGAAGCGGGGGGCCACTGGTTGAGGTAGTCGGCCCTGGAAGTCTCCAAAGTCTCAGCTGTTCTATCCCAGGCGGGCGGAGCGGAAGGGTGAGACTGTGTAATGTTGTACTATCTTGGGTATTTGCTTGGACTGTTCTACGTATTTATTGTCCGCTTTGTGGTTCAATAAAGTATTGCCACTCTGTTTTACCCTCACCCTATGTAGTCTGAGTAGCATTACTCCCACGGAAGACCCTGGGTCTTCACAATGGGACTTTCACTAATTGCAGGCTGATCACTTGTATAGTATAGGAATGCAGGAGTATTCTTATACTATGCCAACTGTCAGTTCTGCACTGACGCACAAAGTTGCCAGATCATGCACTGCGCATGATCTGGCAACTTTCTTAGCTCTGGTGACCTGGATGTCATCATGACGACATCTGGTCACCATGGCAATGTTCGGGACCCTGCGATGATGTCGTGGGGTCTCTGATCAAAAGGCAGTGGGGCTTTCTTCCCTCTGCCTGCACGCTAAATGCTGCGATTGCACGCTAAATACTGCGATTAGCAGATCAAAGTGCCTGGAGCGGTGCAGGCACCACTCCTGGCACTGAGTGCCGGGTGTCAAAATCAGCCTCTGTGTGAGCAAAATCGCCTAGACACATCCATACGTCCTTGGTCAATAAGTACCAGGCCACAGGGACGTGTGGATATGTCTCATGTCAGAAAGGGGTTAAGGAAATCTAGATGGAATAAATAATGTTTCCTTAGATGTTTTTGAACCAATTTGCAATATTAACCCCTTCACGGCATATGACGGAACTGTAAGTCATGATGAAGACGGGGTCCGCAAATTGACGTACAATTATGTCATGGCAATCATGCATGCACATAAGCTGTGCCCACACGATCACTGCCAGGAATTCGGCTTAAAGGGGTATTCCCAGGTCCAAGATCCTAGCCCAATATGTAATAGGAATAATAATATTAGCAAATACCTCCACTTAGAAATGTAGTATAGTGGGAAGGATCCCCATGCCTAGGATGTAATGGCAGTTTACAATTGTCCTGAAAGCAGGTGTAGCTATAACAAGACAAATGGCTCTGCAGGTGATCCAGCCTTCTCAGCTGCAAAGTAAAAACTCACACCCCCATCAGCTTTGCTAGTATCCACAGGGGGTCTTCTTGTGTAACTGATTTGTCCAGTCAGATAGGATTTCATAAGAAGAATATGGAGTTATCGTACATCCTAGCCACCCACCGGTTACATTTTCGAGATCTCTGGAACAAGCTTAACACCTTCCAGTCTCGATCCGTTATAGCACGTTAGGATGGGGAGATACGTAGAATGGCTAGTAGGAGCCAGGAAGTGAAGCCGTGTTTGGTCTCAACGCGTAGCAAGGGCCCGGGCAGGATCCGATGGTGCAAGAACCGCCGCCCTAGGACTGTGCAGTAAGGAGTTATGATCTTTCATAGGTTTTGGGAGGTGTAGATAAGACCTCCAGGGGAGGGGGATAAGGACCATCCCGAGGGCGGAAAAGGGAATAAACCAATCAAGGGAATAAAGGCTTGTGTAAGGCCATGTGCTCTCTCTGTCTTGCCTGTTCTCTTTGAAAATGGCGGCCATGTTGAGTAATGTGCTGTGAAGGAACTAGGGACCAGCTGGCAGCCCATGCCCTCTGCGGCCCAGCTTACAAACATGGTCAAACATCAAACCAGTAATTGACATGATTCATCTACTTATTAGTGTTGAGCGAACATGCTCGACACTGCTCGGTACTCGCCCGAGCATCACGCTACTCGGGATGTTCGGCAAGCACCGAGCATTTCCAGGTTACTCGGGTGGGAGCTCGGGTCTCCGCCCTGCATGTTTGGCGCTCTTTACAGAGCCAATGAACATGCAGGGATTGCCAGCCAGTCACTGTAATGCTGCAGCCATGTTGGTTGTGGGCATTACAGTGATTGGCTGGCCGCACAGCGTCACCTCGAGTATTTAAAACGGGGCGCCGCCATCTTGGACACAGTCGCTCCGGATTAGACAGTGTAGGGACAGCACTGCTGATTTAGGGAGAGATATAAACTGCGAAATAGTTAGTGTAGGGTCTGTAAAGGCTGCCAGAACAAACAATCAGTCCTTTTCAGGACTAATATCCATCCCAGATACCAGGCAAGCAGGCTGTATAGGAGACACAGTGGTTATACCAGCAAACGCTGCATTACAGTCCTGTGTGCTCCTGTTGCTGAAATTGCTGGACTTAGCACCAGGTGTCGGGGGCCAGGAAAAATCCTTTTTTATTCATCTAAATCCTCCTTTTTTTTCCTCCTTCACACTGTACAAATACCCGTCTTATTAACCTTTTGGTGTGTCCCCCCACCCCCCCCCCCAAAAAAAAAGCGTGTCTCTGATTTTTCAGACACAAATATAACTGTTGAAAATAGTCTGGTGTAGGCTAGAGAAACTGAAGTGTTGTTTTGCACTTTCACGGTTCAAACTTCTGTGTTATCCATTTTGGGCCATTTGTATCTAAAAAAAAACAGTTTGAGTGTGTCGCTCACTGTTCAGCCGCAAATATCTCTATTTAAAAAAGTGTGGTATACCCCAGTAAACAATAACTGTGGTTTTGCCATCCCACGGTAAAAAATCTCTATTATTCAGCTTTTGGTAGTTTTTTCCGTAAAGAAAAACAGTAGTGTCTCCTGACTGTTGTGACACAAAAATATATCTGTTGAAAATAGTCTTGTGTAGGCCCGACATCCCAGTGTGGTTTCGCAGTTCCACGGGTCAAATCGCTGTACTATCCAGTTTTGGGCCTTTGGTATCTAAAAAAAAAGCAGTTTGAGTGTGTCGCTCACTGTTCAGCCGCAAATATCTCTATTTAAAAAAGTGTGGCATACCCCAGTAAACAATAACTGTGGTTTTCCCATCCCACGGTAAAAAATCTCTATTATTCAGCTTTTGGTAGTTTTTTCCGTAAAGAAAAACAGTAGTGTCTCCTGACTGTTGTGACACAAAAATATATCTGTTGAAAATAGTCTTGTGTAGGCCCGACATCCCAGTGTGGTTTCGCAGTTCCACGGGTCAAATCGCTTTACTATCCAGTTTTGGGCCTTTGGTATCTAAAAAAAAAGCAGTTTGAGTGTATCGCTCACTGTTCAGCCTCAAATATCTCTGTTTAAAAAAGTGTGGTATACCCCAGTAAACAATAACTGTGGTTTTGCCATCCCACGGTAAAAAATCTCTATTATTCAGGTTTTGGTAGTTTTTTCCGTAAAGAAAAACAGTAGTGTCTCCTGACTGTTGTGACACAAATATATATCTGTTGAAAATAGTCTTGCGTAGGCCCGACATCCCAGTGTGGTTTCGCAGTTCCACGGGTCAAATCGCTGTACTATCCAGTTTTGGGCCTTTGGTATCTAAAAAAAAAGCAGTTTGAGTGTGTCGCTCACTTTTCAGCCGCAAATATCTCTATTTAAAAAAGTGTGGTATACCCTAGTAAACAATAACTGTGGTTTTGCCATCCCACGGTAAAAAATCTCTATTATTCAGCTTTTGGTAGTTTTTTCCGTAAAGAAAAACAGTAGTGTCTCCTGACTGTTGTGACACAAAAATATATCTGTTGAAAATAGTCTTGTGTAGGCCCGACATCCCAGTGTGGTTTCGCAGTTCCTGTACTATCCAGTTTTGGGCCTTTGGAATCTAAAAAAAAAAGCAGTTTGAGTGTGTCGCTCACTGTTCAGCCGCAAATATCTCTATTTAAAAAAGTGTGGTATACCCCAGTAAACAATAACTGTGGTTTTGCCATCCCACGGTAAAAAAATCTCTATTATTCAGCTTTTGGTAGTTTTTTCCGTAAAGAAAAACAGTAGTGTCTCCTGACTGTTGTGACACAAAAATATATCTGTTGAAAATAGTCTTGTGTAGGCCCGACATCCCAGTGTGGTTTCGCAGTTCCATGGGTCAAATCGCTGTACTATCCAGTTTTGGGCCTTTGGTATCTAAAAAAAAGGCAGTTTGAGTGTGTCGTGTTATGTTCTGCTACCAGAGCTAAGGAAAGAGAGGAGATCTGTCCCTACGATAGAACTCAGCTTAATCCCTACGATGTAACAGGGGACCTGATCCTGCGATCAGACCTGCTAAAGTCCTAAGCTAGTCTGTACGGAGACCTATAGATGTGGGGAAGGAATCCCTACAAGTACTAAGGACTGGGAGGAAAATGGGACACCTCCTAACAGAAATAGTAGCAGACAGACAAACAAACAAAATATAAAGAACAAAGAGGTCCATAGACCAAGCAAACTAACAGAGTTAGATACAGAGCACAGGCTAGCTAGAAAGTAGTTATACAATGAAGTCCAGCAAAGCCAGAAGGGCGGAGCAGGATTAAATAGGCCAACAAGGTCATGTGACCAGCAAAGGAAAAAACCTAAGAGCAAGGTTCTAACAGTACCCCCCCTTCTAAGAGGATCCTCCGGATCCCCTAGGACCAGGCTTATCAGGAAATCTCCTGTGAAACGCTCTGATAAGTCTGGACGCGGAAACATCATCCGACCTCACCCAAGAGTTATCCTCGGGTCCGAAACCTTTCCAGGCCACAAGATACTGCAAACTACCTCTATACCGTCTAGAGTTAAGGATGCGAGAAATTTCATATTCCCCGTCCTCCACCACCGGAGGAACAGAGGCAGAGGCGTCACAATCCGATACAACCGCTTTTTTCAACAGAGAGACATGAAATACCGGATTAATTCTCCAGGAGGTAGGAACCTCCAACCTAACAGCAGATTGGTTGACAACCTGAAGCACCTTAAAGGGCCCTACAAACTTGGGACCCAATTTCTTAGAAGGAATCCTCAACCGCAGATTCCTAGAGGACAACCAAACCATGTCACCAAGAGCGAACAAAACCTCCTGTCGTTTCCTATCAAAGTAGTCTTTAGATTTTCTGTTGGCCTCCTGAAGATTACCACGCATATCCGTCCAAACTCTCTCCAAATCACCGGAAAAATTCTCCTCCTCAGGCACGGCAGATCCCAACTTGGAGAACGACCCAAACGACGGATGTCTCCCAGAACAACAAAAAAAAGGCGAACAACCAGCAGAAGAAGATGTATGATTGTTCAGAGCAAATTCAGCAAGTGGCAGAAACTCAGACCACCCCTCTTGATTGTCTGCCACAAAACAACGCAAGAACTGCTCAACATCCTGGTTTTTCCTTTCTGTCTGGCCATTAGATTCAGGATGATATCCGGACGAGAACGACAAATGAACTCCCAACCTGTCACAAAAGGCACGCCAAAAACGAGCCACGAACTGAGGACCCCTATCAGAAACAATGTCAGTAGGAACGCCATGAAGTCTGACAATTTCCTTGACAAAGGCCTTAGCGAGAGTTTTAGCGCAGGGCAGTTTGATGAAGGGAACCAAGTGACACATCTTGCTAAAACGGTCCACGACCACCCAGATGACAGTAAAACCCTCAGAGGGGGGAAGGTCAGTTATAAAGTCCATAGCCAAATGTGTCCAAGGAGCACTGGGAACCTCCAAAGGACATAGCAACCCCGCAGCAGGAGTATGTGAGGACTTAGATCTAGCACATATAGTACATTGACGCACCCACTTAATGACTTCCTTCTGCCATCCAGGCCACCAAAAACTGCGACCCACCAGTCTCTTGGTCTCAGAGATTCCGGGATGACCTGCCAACCGAGATTCGTGACACTCAACAAACAAATCTCTCCTAAAGGTCCCAGGCACAAACAACCTCCCATGAGGAGTGTTAGATGGGGCATTCTCCTGTGTTTTAAGAATCTCATCTTCCAAAATGGAGTCCAAAGCAGCTATCACAACACCTTCTTGTAAAATGTTCTCCTCTTTCTCAGCACCGACTATGGGAGAAAAACTGCGAGACAAGGCATCCGCCTTAACATTCTTAGTACCAGGGATGTAAGTAACGGAGAAATTAAACCGCGAGAAAAACAGTGCCCACCTAGCCTGACGGGCATTCAGGCGCTTGGCAGCATCAAGATATATCAGATTTTTATGATCCGTAAGAACCTGAACGGGAAATTCCGCACCTTCCAAGAAGTGGCGCCAGTGTTCAAATGCGAGTTTAATAGCCAATAATTCCCGATTACCAATATCGTAATTCAGTTCAGTCTCCGAAAAATTTTTTGAAAAAAAGGCACAGGGATGTAATCCATCCCCGTTATCCTGAGACAATACTGCGCCAACCCCCACAGAGGAAGCATCAACCTCAACCAAAAACGGCTTAGTCACATCAGGCTGCATAAGGATGGGAGCAGAGGTGAACCTCTCCTTGAGATACACAAAAGCTTCAATGGCCTCAGAAGACCACTGAACCGCATCAGCACCTTTCCTGGTGAGATCGGTCAGAGGTTTGACAATACTAGAAAAATTTTTTATGAATTTTCTGTAATAATTGGCGAAACCTAAAAACCTCTGTATCGATTTCAAACCAATAGGCCTAGGCCATTCCTGTACAGCTTGAACTTTAACCGGGTCCATCTCAAAACCTTCGCTGGAGATAATGTAACCCAAAAAACTAATTCTCTGTACAGCGAACTCACATTTCTCCAGCTTAGCAAAAAGCGAATTGTCCATTAATAACTGTAATACCTCACGTACGCTCCGCCAATGAGACTCCAGATCCGGCGAATAAATCAAAATGTCATCCAAATACACAACCACATTTTTGCCGATCAAAGGTCTAAGGATGTCATTAATAAGATTCTGAAAAAATGCAGGAGCATTAGTAAGACCAAAAGGCATAACCAGATTCTCAAAATGACCCACAGGAGTGTTAAAAGCAGTCTTCCATTCGTCACCCTCCTTCATGCGCAACAGATTGTATGCCCCCTTAAGGTCAATTTTAGAGAACCACTTGGCCCCCATTAACTGGTTAAACAGATCAGGAATCAATGGCAGTGGGTAAGGATTGCGTACAGTAATTTTGTTAATCTCACGAAAATCCAGACAAGGACGTAAACCGCTGTCCTTTTTTTTTACAAAAAAAAATCCAACCGCCACAGGAGACTTAGAGGGCCTAATGTGACCGGCGGCCAAACTTGTCTGTATGTATTCCTCCAAAGCCTTCCTCTCAGGAATAGTAAGGTTAAATAAACGACTTTTAGGAAGAGTCGCTCCAGGGACAAATTTAATAGAACAATCATAGTCTCTATGAGGAGGCAAAACCTGCGATTCCTTCTCAGAAAAAACTCTCCAAAAATCCTGAATAGGAACAGGCAATTCTCCCCTATCCAAAGCTGCAATACGCCCGTTACAACACTTGTCATAACATTTATGGCTCCAGGATTTAATTTCACTGGTAGACCAATCCAGTACAGGATTGTGAAATTTTAACCAGGGCAATCCCAATATTACTGGAGAAGGCAAGTTATTCAAAACTACCAAATACAATTTCTCATGGTGAACACCATTAATAGTGAGAGGAAATTCACAGACCTTGAGAGTAATATTCTTCAAAGGGGAACCATCCACAGAAACCACAGCAATGGGGGATGATAAAGGTTCGGGTTTTAAATTGAGTCTTTCCAAGAATCCCCCATCAATTACATTCAGAGTAGACCCACAATCAACAAACACCCGAAATTCCATAAATTTTTCCTGAGCAATCGTGGAAGCAGCTAAAAATACACCCTTGGAATTTAAACAGGCAATACGGGCATGACTGACCATTTTTTTTTCTTTCTTCATACGAAGCTCACAGCCTTTAATCAAATGACCAGATTTTCCGCAATAGAAACACAAGCCTTCAGAAAATCCACGGTCTTTTTCTTGAGAGCGAGGTGCCACCGATCCAATCTCCATCGGTTCACCACTGTTAGTACACACATTCTCATAACCAGAAACTGACATAGCAGAGGATTTGCTCTCATTAACCCTTGCACACAGTCTCCTATCCACCCGTATAGCTAATTGCATAGCCTGTTGCAAATCTTCAGGTGTAGGATAAGCAATTAGCAGGTCTTTAACCCTTTTACTGAGCCCAGCAAGAAATAGACTTTTCAGAGCAGAATCGTTCCACCCTGTTTGAGTAGACCAACGACGGAAATGAGTACAATATTTTTCCACATTACCTGATCCCTGTCTCAAACGTCTTAACTCAGTCTCAGCTGATGAGACACGGTCAGGATCATCATATAATAGCCCCAAAGCAGAAAAAAAACTATCCACTGATCTGAAGCATGTATCATTAGGTTGCAAAGAAAAGGCCCACTCCTGAGGCTCTTTGCGCAAAAGTGACATTATGAACCCTATGCGCTGGGATTCATCCCCAGAGGACTTGGGTCTCAAACGAAAATACAATAAGCAAGCATTTTTAAATGAAAAAAATTCTCGGTGTTCACCAAAAAATAAATCCGGCAAACATACCTTAGGCTCCAAGAAATGTGCTCCAGGACAGTTACTCACGTGCTGACGGAGCTCGGCCTCCTCCAGAGAGAGTCCCTGCAGGCGATGAGCCAAATCCTGAACCGACACCATGATGGAACAGAAAAATCTTTCCTTAGAGAATTTGCAGGCTGGACTTACTGTTATGTTCTGCTACCAGAGCTAAGGAAAGAGAGGAGATCTGTCCCTACGATAGAACTCAGCTTAATCCCTACGATGTAACAGGGGACCTGATCCTGCGATCAGACCTGCTAAAGTCCTAAGCTAGTCTGTACGGAGACCTATTAGATGTGGGGAAGGAATCCCTACAAGTACTAAGGACTGGGAGGAAAATGGGACACCTCCTAACAGAAATAGTAGCAGACAGACGAACAAACAAAATATAAAGAACAAAGAGGTCCGTAGACCAAGCAAACTAACAGAGTTAGATACAGAGCACAGGCTAGCTAGAAAGTAGTTATACAATGAAGTCCAGCAAAGCCAGAAGGGCGGAGCAGGATTAAATAGGCCAACAAGGTCATGTGACCAGCAAAGGAAAAAACCTAAGAGCAAGGTTCTAACATGTCGCTCACAGTTCAGCCGCAAATATCTCTATTTAAAAAAGTGTGGTATACTCCAGTAAACAATAACTGTGGTTTTGCCATCCCACAGTAAAAAATCTCTATTATTCAGCTTTTGGTAGTTTTTTCTGTAAAGAAAAACGGTAGAGTCTCCTGACTGTTGTGACACAAAAATATATCTGTTGAAAATAGTCTTGTGTAGGCCCGACATCCCAGTGTGGTTTCGCAGTTCCACGGGTCAAATCGCTGTACTATCCAGTTTTGGGCCTTTGGTATCTAAAAAAAAAGCAGTTTGAGTGTGTCGCTCACTGTTCAGCCGCAAATATCTCTATTTAAAAAAGTGTGGTATACCCCAGTAAACAATAACTGTGGTTTTGCCATCCCACGGTAAAAAATCTCTATTATTCAGCTTTTGGTAGTTTTTTCCGTAAAGAAAAACAGTAGTGTCTCCTGACTGTTGTGACACAAAAATATATCTGTTGAAAATAGTCTTGTGTAGGCCCGACATCCCAGTGTGGTTTCGCAGTTCCACGGGTCAAATCGCTGTACTATTCAGTTTTGGGCCTTTGGTATCTAAAAAAAAGCAGTTTGAGTGTGTCGCTCACTGTTCAGCCGCAAATATCTCTATTTAAAAAAGTGTGGTATACCCCAGTAAACAATAACAGTGGTTTTCCTCTTCCACGGTTCTAATCTACTCTTTATTACCCTTTTTCCATTGATAGTGCAAGTGTAAGCTATTTTACTTCATTTACAATGGGCAAGGCGCGTGGCAAGGGACGTGAAAGTGGACGTTCTGGTGATGGTTCGTGCAGAGGACGGGGCCGTGGCCAAGGTGAAAATGTGCCACAACCAACAGCCACATCTTCTCGCTCCCACTTCTTGACCGAATTACTAGGGAAGCACAGAACAACACCAGTATTGAGAACTGATCAGTGTGAACAGGTTATTAATTGGATAGCAGATAATACTTCCAGTTACCTGGGCACCACCACCTCTGGTCTGTCTTCCACACGGTCAACTCCTAATAGCCGTGAGTCTCGACCGCATACTCCTCCTCACCCTGATGCTCCTTCCTCCCACCATGCCGAGTGTCGTCAGACAGCAAGTGATCCCACACTTGGACACTCTGAAGAGCTGTTCACTGGTCCATTTCCATATTTGGGCCCCTCGCCTGATACGCTTGAAGTGGTGGAAGAGGAGATCCCATGTTGCGATGCCCAAATATTTGAACAGCCACGGCCACAGGAAGTCGACCTTGGCAATCTGTCACAAGAGGTGGACGATGACGAGACACAATTGCCAGGAAGTGAGGAGGAGGATCGTGGTGCACAAGTGGAAGAGGAGGTGGTGGATGATCTAGTAACTGACCCAACGTGGAAGGAGGACATGCAGAGTGAGGCCAGCAGCACACAGGGGGAGGGAGGCAGAGTACCCCAACAGGCAGGAAGAAGCAGTGTGGTGGCCGCAGACAGAAGGCAGGCAACCGTTCCCCGTAACACCAACACGAGGGACGTTGCCAGTACAAGCGGTAGGTCTTCCAGAGTCTGGAATTTTTTTAAAGACTCTGCTGATAATCCCAAAAAGGCCATATGTTCCACCTGCCATGCCAGCATCAGCAGGGGTGACAAAACTACCAGCCTGACCACCACCAGCATGATCAGGCACATGGCAGCAAAGCACCCGACTTTGTGGGGCGAAACCCAGGGTCCACGACCAGTGTCAGCGGGTGTCACCACTGCTTCTTCCACTGTTGTGCGTGCAATAGAACCCCCTGTTGTGTGTGCAAGGCAATCCCCTGTCCATACTGCATGTAAAGATGCCCCCACTTTTCAGTCTTCACTTGTTATGGCAGTTTCTCTAGAAACAGCATCAACGTCCACGTCCCACCGCAGCGTTCAATTGTCCATATCCCAGACCTTTGAACGAAAGCGGAAATTCGCAGCTAACGCCCCACAGGCCACAGTCCTAAATTTGCACATTTCACGACTGCTTGCATTGGAAATGCTGCCTTTTAGGCTGGTGGAGACGGAATCCTTCCGCAATCTTATGGCGGTGGCCGTCCCTCGGTACTCGGTCCCCAGCCGACACTATTTTGCCCGGTGTGCCATCCCCGCACTACACAAGCACGTGTCCCAAAGCATCTGCCGTGCCCTCAACAACGCAGTTACTGGGAGAGTCCACCTGACAACGGACACGTGGACAAGTGCTTGTGGCCAGGGACGGTACATCTCTCTGACGGCACACTGGGTAAACATAGTGGAAGCCGGGACCCAGTTGGACCTTGGGACGGAACACATCCTCCCCACACCGAGGATTGTGGGCCCTATGTCAGTCAGAGTTGCCCCCACAGTGTACAGCTCCTGCGCATCCTCCTCCTCCTCCTCATGTTCAGCCTCCATCTCAGATATCACCACATCAGTTACAAGCTGGAAGCACTGCAGTACTGCCTCCGCCAAGCGGCAACAGGCTGTGCTGAAACTCATAAGCTTAGGTGATAAACCTCACACTGCTTGTGAGTTGTGGACAGCTGTGAAAGAGCAGGCAGATCTGTGGCTGAGACCGCTGAACCTACATCCCGGCATGGTCGTGTGTGACAATGGCCGTAACCTGGTGGCGGCTCTGAGGCGAGGTGAGATCACACACGTACCATGCCTGGCTCATGTGCTTAACCTCGTGGTTCAGCGGTTTCTTAAATCGTACCCCGAGTTGCCAGATCTGCTCGTGAAAGTACGCCGCCTGTCAGCTCATTTTCGCAAGTCGGCTACAGCTTCCGCCACCCTTGCTGTGTTGCAGCAGCGTTTGCAGCTTCCGGCACACCGACTGATGTGTGATGTCCCCACACGTTGGAACTCTACCCTCCACATGTTGCAAAGGATTTGTGAGCAGAAGAGAGCAGTTGTGGAGTACCAGCTGCAACAAGGCCGTCGATATTCAGGTCAGACTCCACACATAAGACCTCAGGAGTGGACCTGGATGTCTGACATATGTACCATCCTGACAAACTTTGAGGAGGCCACCAAGATGGTGAGTGGCGATGACGCCATCATTAGTGTCAGCATCCCACTTGTCTGTCTTTTGCAATGCTCTCTGCAGAGAATTAAAGAGGAGGCATTGCAGCCAGAGTATGATGAGATGGATCAAGAAGCCGTAGCGGGCGATTACACACAGCCCAGCCTCATCTCATCCCAACGTGCATTGGGGGACAATGAGGGAGAGGAGGAGGAGGAGGAGGAGGAGGAAGAACAGGAGCTGCTATCATGCGTTGTAGACGGTAGTACCTGTACAAGTGTCATACCGTCGGTTCAGCGTGGGTGGCCTGAGGACAGGGGGGAGGAGGAAGAGGAGGAGGAGGAGGAGGAGAGCATGGTCAGTCGTCATCTTGGTGAAGACACGGAAATCTTGCCCGTTACCAGTCTGGCACGCATGGCTGACTTTATGTTACGCTGCCTTAACCGTGACCCTCGCGTTGTCAAAATGTTGGGTGACAGTCATTACTGGTTGGTGACACTTGTAGACCCCCGCTACAAGGAGAACTTTCACTCTCTTATTCCTGAGGTGGAGAGGTCTACAAAAATGGGGCAATACCAGAAGGCCCTTGCTGCAGAACTCTTAAAAAAAATTCCCATCTGAACACGCTAGCGGCAGAGGTCACAGTTCGTTGACCAACCAAGGCGTACAGGCGAGAGAGATGCAACTCCAATCCAGCAGAGGCAGGGGAACACTGTCAACGTTCTTGGACAGTTTTCTGACACCCGCCCAGCTTACAGGCCCTGAGGCGCGGGGTACTTTCACAAGGAGTGGAAAGTTTTAAAAGATGGTGAGGGAGTACCTTGCCGATCGTACCAGCATCCTCCGTGATTCCTCTGTGCCTTTTAATTATTGGGTATCCAAGCTGGACACTTGGAATGAACTCGCTCTGTACGCCTTGGAGGTCCTGGCCTGCCCTGCCGCTAGCGTGCTATTGGAGCGTGTTTTTAGTGCTGCTGGGGGAATTATAACTGATAAGCGCACTCGCCTGTCAACTGACAATGCTGACAAGCTGACCCTTATCAAAATGAACAAGGGCTGGATTGGGCCAGACTTCTCATCACCACCAAATGACAGCAGAGTAACATAAAGTCAAATCCACTGTGTTATTTCGGGAGGTGTATTCACATGCACCGCTTCACACCCACACATGGGTATACGCATCCTCGTTTCGGCTGTTTAATCTTCTTCTCCTTATCCTCAGCCTCCACCACCACTATACCACCAGGGTGCCAGCATTGCAAGTTCCTCCGTCCTTATTTTTTGCAGCTTTTGCTTGCAAGGCATAAGCAAATACTATGGGACACCCACTCCCCAATAATGGGACTTATGTTTGTAATATGCTGTACTGCATGGCTCTTGTAAGGGGCATTGCAAGTTGCTCCGTCCTAATTTTTGGCAGCTTTTGCTTGGAAAGCATAAGCAAATACTATGGGACACCCACTCCCCAATAATGGGACTTATGTTTGTAATATGCTGTACTGCATGGCTCTTGTAAGGGGCATTGCAAGTTGCTCCGTCCTACTTTTTGGCAGCTTTTGCTGGGAAAGCATAAGCAAATACTATGGGACACCCACTCCCCAATAATGGGACTTATGTTTGTAATATGCTGTACTGCATGGTTCTTGTAAGGGGCATTGCAAGTTGCTCCGTCCTAATTTTTGGCAGCTTTTGCCGGGAAAGCATAAGCAAATACTATGGGACACCCACTCCCCAATAATGGGACTTATGTTTGTAATATGCTGTACTGCATGGCTCTTGTAAGGGGCATTGCAAGTTGCTCCGTCCTAATTTTTGGCAGCTTTTGCTGGGAAAGCATAAGCAAATACTATGGGACACCCACTCCCCAACAATGGGACTTATGTTTGTAATATGCTGTACTGCATGGCTCTTGTAAGGGGCATTGCAAGTTGCTCCATCCTAATTTTTGGCAGCTTTTGCTGGGAAAGCATAAGCAAATACTATGGGACACCCACTCCCCAATAATGGGACTTATGTTTGTAATATGCTGTACTGCATGGCTCTTGTAAGGGGCATTGCAAGTTGCTCCATCCTAATTTTTGGCAGCTTTTGCTGGGAAAACATAACCAAATACTATGGGACACCCACTCCCCAATAATGGGACTTATGTTTGTAATATGCTGTACTGCATGGCTCTTGTAAGGGGCATTGCAAGTTGCTCCGTCCTAATTGTTGGCAGCTTTTGCTGGGAAAGCATAAGCAAATACTATGGGACACCCACTCCCCAATAATGGGACTTATGTTTGTAATATGCTGTACTGCATGGCTCTTGTAAGGGGCATTGCAAGTTGCTCCGCCCTAATTTTTGGCAGCTTTTGCTGGGAAAGCATAAGCAAATACTATGGGACACCCACTCCCCAATAATGGGACTTATGTTTGTAATATGCTGAACTGCATGGCTCTTCTAAGGGGCATTGCAAGTTGCTCCGTCCTAATTTTTGGCAGCTTTTGCTGGGAAAGCATAAGCAAATACCATGGGACACCCACTCCCCAATAATGGGACTTATGTTTGTAATATGCTGTACTGCATGGTTCTTGTAAGGGGCATTGCAAGTTGCTCCGTCCTAATTTTTGGCAGCTTTTGCTGGGAAAGCATAAGCAAATACTATGGGACTCCCACTCCCCAATAATGGGACTTATGTTTGTAATATGCTGTACTGCATGGCTCTTGTAAGGGGCATTGCAAGTTGCTCCGTCCTAATTTTTGGCAGCTTTTGCTGGGAAAGCATAAGCAAATACTATGGGACACCCACTCCCCAATAATGGGACTTATGTTTGTAATATGCTGTACTGCATGGCTCTTGTAAGGGGCATTGCAAGTTGCTCCGTCCTAATTTTTGGCAGCTTTTGCTGGGAAAGCATAAGCAAATACCATGGGACACCCACTCCCCAATAATGGGACTTATGTTTGTAATATGCTGTACTGCATGTGACGCGCCCCCTGGGCCGTGTGTACACGTGTGTGGTCTACCCGATGCCGGGTCTCTGGGGTCTGTAGTCTCCGTGGCGGTTACCCGGGCCCGTGGCTCAGGCTGGTCAAACCAGTGGCAGTCTTTCTTAGGTTTTGAGGTTAATTGTCCGACTGCGCCACCCGTGGATTGCGGTCAGGGAGTACCACCGCTGCGAGGCAGACCGCTGAGGCTGGTGTTGTGTGCGCAGCATAGAATGGGATAACTCCCCTCGGGAGGAGTATAGCCTCAGGGCAGTGAGTGTGGATGATGGGGGTGATGGTGCACGAGCGCAGCAGGAATGACTCAGAGTCTTTGCAGTGCAGTTCAGGGTCTTTACTGATGATTATAAGGTAGACCCTCCCGGGAGTACTGGCTAGCATAAGAGGCCTAGTCAGTCTGTGAGCAAGCAGGAGTTCCCCTGGCCAGGTGGAGTTGTAGGCCTCCCCGTCTGTCTGCACTCTTCCTGGCTACCTTGCTGTAAGCGGGTAGAAGTAGCCCACGTCCCTGAGTGTACCATGTAGTGCTCACCCGTATGGCTGGTGACTTGGGGCCTTCTGTTAGCCTCCGCTCCACGACGGCGGTGCTGGTCCCTTGCTTGTGACTGAGCCTCCGGGCTTCTATGGCCAGAGGACCTGAAATCCCCTGCCGGCTGGTTTCTGCTACTGGATATATAAGTCCTCACAGCTTCGGCTCCTGTGTCCGGTTCCTATTGTCTTCTGCCAGGGCGAGCTCTGCTCAGCTTCCAGCCCCTGGTCTTTAGCTCCTAGCTCCTACAGAGCTCCTTGCTGTTACTTTCCCTTGCTCTCACTCTGACTCTGACTGTTCTCTGACTCACTCAACCCCGCCCCAGATCCAGTTTATAAGGGCAGAATTCTCCCCTCCCAGGATTGGGGCAGGAGGATGTTGCATGTTTAAGGGATCCTGACCAGGAAACCTCCCACTTGCTCTCCGACGTAATATCTCTATTACTGTGGTGACCAGACCCCTGGGGTGCCACACATGGCTCTTGTAAGGGGCATTGCAGTTCCTCATAATTTTTGGAAAGCCTTCCATTCACAGCTTAGGCCAACAGTGCACGGGAGACCCAGTTGCTATAAATGGAAAAAAAGGTTTAGTTAACGCCCTCTGACCTCCATGTCATTTCCAAGGGGCATTGGAGTGGCTTGAAATTTTTGGTAGGCATTGCACTCACTGTATGCCCTATAACTGTGTAGCCGAACCACTCCTTTTGTTACAGAAACATATCCTACAAGACATATCTGGTTGACTGGCCTGATATTGATGTGAATGGTCCCTGTTCCTCCTGCTCTTTCTCCTTTGCCACTACCTCATCCATCATTTATCACCTGAAGCTTTGTTTTAACGGGAGTCATAGAACTTGGATAGTAGCAGGAAAACATCCAGCAATCCTCGGAGGAGGTAGGATATGCGCCAAAACGCTGACCACCTCAGGCCTAGCCGCTACTACATACATGCGCTTGCATTACAACAAAACAAAGCAGATGCTAACTTCTATCATCCTCATCATGCTCCTCACCTTGGCACTCTCAACTCCCCTGATGGAGAAGCCAGGGCCCACCGGAGGAGTCTGATAGTCCGGTGGGCTCGGCCAATGCTGCCCTAAAGCAGGCCAGGCTAAGAAAAGTGTGGGAAAGGTTACCGGGACAAATAGGGGTGGCTGGGGACCGAGTATGGACACCCGGCCACCCCCTGGAGGCTGGGGAGCAAGCGGGGACACCCGGCCACCAGGCGGCTGGGGACTGAGTATGGATACCAGGCCGCCGACACAGCCATGGCGTGGTGGCCAGATTCCGCCTCCACATGCCTAAAAGGCCCAATTTAAAGTGCAAGCAAGCAAGCAGTATGGTATTGCAGCCTGGGGGTGGGTGGTTGGCAGGCTGCATACTTGCGCTTGCATTGCAAGGAATGGGAGAGGTACAATTGAACACTGCCCTGGGACAAGGACTTGAATGGGGATAGTTGCAACGACAGGTGCAAGGTGGGAGGCATCTTCGCATGTACCATGAACAGGGGTTTGGCATGCACACACTACAGTGGAATAGGCTCTCCTTCCCACTAAATGCACTGGGGAAGGCACAGGTAATGTTTTGGTATATGCGCTTAATCTTATGTATAAGGCACACCAGGACAAATATGGGCGGCTGGGGACTGAGTATGGATACCTCGCTGCCGAAGCAGCCACGAGGTAGTGGCCAGCTTCGGCCTCCTCCAAACTAAAAGGCCCCATTTCAAGTGCAAGCTAGCAGTATGGAATTGCAGTCTGGGGGTGGGTGGGTGGCAGGCTGCACACTTACACTTGCATTAAAAGAAAACATAGCAGATGCTAACTTCTGTCATCATCATCATGCTCCTCACCTTGGCACACTCAACTCCACCGATGGAGAAGTCAGGGCCCACCGGAGGAGTCTGGTTCTCTGGTGGGCTCGTCCAATGCTGCCTAAAGCAGGCCGGGCTAAGAAAAGTGTGTGGGGGGATGTTCCAAGGAGAAATAGGGGCGGCTGGGGACCGTTTATGGATTCCAGGCCGCCAACACAGCCATGACGTGGTGGCCAGATTCCGCCTCCACATGCCTAAAAGGCCCAATTTCAAGTTCAAGGCCCAATTTCAAGTTCAAGCAAGCAAGCAGTATGGTATTGCAGCCTGGGGGTGGGTGGGTGGCAGGCTGCATACTTGAGCTTGTATTGCAAGGAATGGGGGAGGTACAATTGAACACTGCCCTGGGACTAGAACTTGCATGGGGATAGTTGCAAGTCTGCATCTTCTGATGCGGTAAGGATCACTTATGATGGGCACACTTTTAGACAGTGACCTGGGAGTCAGAGATGCTTCCAGGGGTCTTCCCCATGCTGTTCCCTTGTCTTTTCAGCACTTTATGCATGTGTCACACAGCACATGGCCAGATAAGGTTGTAAAATGTTAAAATGACATTTCACGGTGAATGCATTTGTCATAGTTGAAAGCAATACAAAAGTGCAAAAACGCATAAAAAATGCTACTTGTGAACAATAGCTGAAGGTGTGGAGGAGTATTTTTGTTTTTGGTCATTTATTTTAACTTATACACAAGTCTTTACCCTGCAAAGGATGTTCCTTAACATATTTCACAGGAAAAAAGTTTCACTTTAGTTTTTGAACGTTTTATTGTGAGCCTGTAAAAGTGGCTTAATACCTTTGACCACGTTGTTGACAGAAATGCTTCCTGGGGCGATCCCCATGCTGTCCCCATGTCATTTGAGCACTGTCACTATCGTTTTGGGCACTTGTTAGGCTTTTAAAAGACTGCCGGGGGTGCCACCGCAAAAATGCTCGAGTCTCCCATAGACTAACATTGGGCTCGTTGCTCGGGTCGAGCACCCGAGTATCACGGCGAGCTCGGCCCGAGCTTCGAGCACCCGAGAATTTTAGTGCTCACTCAACACTACTACTTATATCTTTTGTACCACTATTTGTATTTTCATATCTGACCACTGTATATGTATAACCATTGTGTATATAGTGTATTGTGTAGTGTGACGTTAAGGCGCTCTCGCTTTAACTTTCCATGCTACCAGAGCTGGTTTCTAGCCCAATATAATCCTGTTAATGGACCGGGCTTTTAGCAAACAAGGAACTGGTGGCAGTCCTACCTGGCTGACCAGGCGCTGTTTCACTGGTGCTAGTGAAAGGGGTCTCTCAGTCTGTCAGGGTTGTGGGTGAGTGTGGTGCCACGTCAGTGACTGTGTAGGCCACATCCTCTCACTCCCCATGCCTCCCTGGGTCCATATTGACAGGGGGTGTCTGTGTAAAACTGTGCCAAGCTGACTTTATGTGTCCCCAGGGAGTGCGGAAAGTCACATTGGTGCAAGTGGGGAGACCACATCACGTTATCCTTCTGATGTAATAGTGACGTCAGGTGCGGTGTCGAGGTACGGGTTCATCACATGTTGTGGCAGGGATGGGATCGAGATAATAGTGTTTGTGAGTGTGGGACCCATACTCCCAGACATTAAAGACTACCAGCAGTAGCTATTGCCGCTGGGGTCTTAAGAAGGCTTTAAGAAGACATTAAGAAGGCTCTAGTCCCACAGTACAACTTGACCCCTATGACGTACCAGAAGAAGCTCCAGAGTATGCAGCGAAGTCATGCAGACAGCTGGGTCGATTACATGCGGGCCCTACTGAGAGCAGTCGACTAATGGCCCACGGGATTAGAGCTCACCACCGTCCAGCAGCTGAAGGAGCTCTTTGCGACTGAGCAGTTTTTGTGGAACTGCCCAAGAGGACCTTCAGCAGTATCTCAGTGACCGAAAGCCAAAGGAGGCCTCTGCAACAGCGACACTTGCCGACAAGTATGCCAACAACAGGACTTCAGAGACCAAGAAACCTGCTGGCTGGAGATGAACTCGGTGCCCGCTTCCCTCTCTACTTCGGTGGGGAAACTCCCGACTATGTCATCTCTGCAAACAACCGGGACACTTCAAAGCCATGTGTCCCCAATGCCAGAAGGGCACGTCCCAGAAATACCACTGTTTTGTATGTGGTATTTTTTATGGTATTTTTGTATTTTTTATTTTTTTGGTATTGTTTTTGTATGTGGTATGTGGGTGGTCGTAGGTCCCTTGACAACTTTAAGCCCAACACCATAAGCCAGGCCATGGGAAAACGGGACACCGGCGCTGAGATGACTCTTGTTCAGCCTGAGCTGGTGTCCCCACAGGATTTGGTGCTGGGGAAAATTCCTCGCTGTCTCCGAGATTGGAGGAGTCGAACCGCCGCTGCCCGTTGCCAAGGTGTATTTGGACTGGGGCGCCGGAAAGGGAGTGTGGGAGGTGGGGATAACCTTGAATATTCCCACAAGTATTTTGCTTGGGACAGACTTGGGGTGGCTAGTGTCCCAGTATGTGGTCATTGAAACCCAGAGGCCTGATCCTCCAGATGACAATGTAAATTCCACCCCTGTTGATGTCAATGAGATTAAAATGCCTACTGATGGGGATGTGGGGGTGGGTGATGTACTGTGTCCCCTTGGGGGAGGATATCAATTAAGCAAGCTGTAATGATGCCTTAGTGAGCACAGCCATCATGCTGGAATGGTTTATCCTGTGAGATTGTCACAGAGGGGACAGATGGGGCAGACAGCTGCCGAGGGGGAGCATGTAATTGAGGGCAGGGCTGTCACGGGAGAGGTAGGGTTCCCAGGTAAGGCCTCATTTCAGGGTTCCTCCTCAACTGGGATATCAGAGGGCCAGGTTAGTCAGTTTGGACCGGAAAGTTGGTGGGAAGCAGAGGAGTAGCGGGCACTACCCGCAGGTACAGCGGCTGTGGCCTCTGTCATGTGCAGTGGTAGCGTAACGAACCCAGGGGCCCCTTGGGGGTCCGACAGCTTTCTCCCTTCTGACCAAGTGGCTGCTGGGTCAGACAGAAGCCAGGAGACAGGTCCCAGGTAACTAACAGAAGGCATGGCAGTCTTGTCTATTCTTGCCTTGTCCAGTCAGGGGTTTCAGACGGCATTGGAAACTAACGACAGCGTGAAAGTTCTCAAGGAGCAGGTGACACAGCCTCCCTCGGACTCAGACCATGATGCCGGTGGTCTGGGACCAAGGACAGCTGTACCAGGTAACGGTCCAGCAAGGTTCACAGGAGGTGTGGCATAGAGACTGACAGTTACTGGCAACCTGTCCGTTCAGGGCGCAGTTGTTGCGGATTGTACATGAGATTCCAATGGCCAGACATCTAGGGATCACTAAGACCAAGGCCAGGCTAACCCAGCATTTCTACTGGCCAAGAATGGGGGCTGATGTGGCTGCCTACTGCAGTTCGTGCAACACCTGTCAGTGGGTGGGGGAGGCAGCACCCCAAAGTCCTACTGGTAACTCTGCGCATTATTTCAGGATGGTGGCTGTGGATTTGCTTGCACCGATGGCCACTTCCAGCAGCTACGGGAAACGCTTAATACTGATGGTAGTTCATTGTCGTTCATTCTGGCTGACAAGGTGGCCACTGCCTACTGGAGATTTTCTCTCAAGTGGGTGTTCCCAAGAAAATGCACATTGACCAAGGGACTCAGTTCATGTCGCAGCTGATGGAGTCTTTCGGTAAGCTGACACAGGTGCAACATCTGGTTACCAACCTGTACCACCCACAGACCACCCAATTGCCTGTGCTATTGATTCAATGGCACCCTGAAACAGATGCTTAAGATTTTGGTTGACTCCCACGGGCACGATTGGGAGCAATATCTCCTACACCTGCTATTTGCCTATTCAGGAGGTACCACAGGCCTCAACGAGGTACTCTCTCTTTGAGCCCCTGTACGGGCGACGTGTGTGGGGGCCCCTTACTCTGGTGAAATAAGTCTGGGAAGGACACTTGGCCACCCCTGGAGAGTCGGTAATCAAAATATGTTGTGCGCTTCCGGGACAAAATGTAGGTCTTGGCACAGCTGGTGTGCGACAATATGACACAAGCCCAGGCCGACCAGAAGCAATGTTATGACCAGAATGCTTGTGAGATGACCTACCAGGTGGGTCAAAAGGTGTAGGTATTGATCCTCATACCCCAGGTGGCCTGAGAAGGCTATTATCTCATGCACCAGCGGTTCAATGCCATAGGTAGAAGGCCTTCCATGTGAACATGATGAAGGCACATCATGAGCGAGAGGGAGAGGCAGAAACCCTCCTGGATATGCTCGCTCAGGCTACAGCAGACCATTGAGGATGTGGAGGTTTGCAACCTGCTCTTGTCGGAACAACGGTCCCAGCTGTGGGCAGCCCTACACCCCTTCCAGAATTTTTTCAGCCACAAGCCCAAAAGGACAGTGTTGGCCATCCATCACGTGGACACCTGGGATCACCCCCCAATCCGGCGTTCAGTATCATCCAAACATCCAGAAGCACTTGGGCCTCGCCCGTAGTCCTCGTCCCAACGAAGGACCGGATAACCCGGTTTTGCATGGACTACAGGGAGCTCAACTCTGTCACGGTCACCGATGGGTACCCAATGCCGCGCATCGATGACCTGCTCGATCAGTTGGCTGAAGCCAAGTACATGACCATCATAGATCTGAGCCGGGAATGTTGGCAGACTCTCCTGCCCTACGAGACATGGGAATGCTCTGCCTTTATCACCTTATTCGGACTGTAGAAGTCCACAGTGATGCCATTCGGCATGAAGAATGCCCTGCCACTTTCAGTGGATGGTCAACGCATTGCTCAAGGGACTTGAAGGCTACGTGGCTGCATACCTGGACAACATTGTCATCTTCAGTCCCACCTGGGAGGAGCACCTAGAGCATCTGGCGCAGGTGTGGATCCGCCGGGCTAGCTCGACCATTAAGCCGGAAAAGTGCCAGCTGGGCATGAATGAGGTCCGCTAACTAGGACATCGGGTAGGCGGGGAGGCTCTACAGCTGGAGCATGGGAAGGTGGATGCCATCGCATCCTTGCTCACCCCCAGGACCAGGAAACAGGCGATGTCCTTTATGGGAACCACTGTTTACTATAGGAGGTCATTCTTGACTATAGTAGCCTGGCGAAGCCAATGTCGGACCTCACCAAGAAGAAGCTGCCCTCTGCAGTCGATTGGACAAATGACTAAGACTGCCTTCTGGGCACTAAAGACCACCCTTGTGTATTGCCCTTAAGGCGATTAAATATACAATCTAACCTTGGGCTGCTCTTTTATCTTGATCCACAAATGCGCACTTCCGTGCTCTCACTTTAATTTTCCATGCTACCGGGACTGGTTTCTGGCCTGATATAATCCTGTTAACGGACCGGGCTTATATCTAATGAGGAACCAGTGGCAGTCCTACCAGGCTGACCAGATGCTATTTCGCTGGTGCTAGCGAAAGGGGCCTGTCAGGGATGTGTTCGAGTGTGGTGCCACGTCAGTGACTGCGTGGGCCCTATCTTCTCACTCCCCGTGCCTCCCTGGGCCCGTGTGGACAGGAGGATGTCTGTGTAAAACTATGCCAAGCTGACCTTAAGCGTCCCCAGGGGGTGCGGAACGTCACTTGGTGCACGTGGGGAGAACATATAACATAATAGTGACGTCAGAGGTGGGATGGGAGGTGCGGGTTCATCACATAGTTTTTCTGATTCGCTATGTCTCCTTCCTCCTGTGCAGGCATTGCAGGACCTTAGGTATTTATGATTATGACCACTAGTAACTAGCTTAGTAACTGTCACAACATCGGTGGTCGTAAACCATGGATACCCAAGGTCCTGCAATGCAGGGGGACAGAGACAGGGTGAAAGGGGGTGCTACTAGGTACTAACCATGCAAGGTGTCCAAACTTTTGCATCGGCCCATTTTGCTATTTGTGATTTTTAAAAGGTAAAAAATGACAATATACATTTTTTTTGCCTAAAATACAAAGAAAATGTGTCATCTTTAACTTTAGCCCTTGTAGAGATTGTCATCTTCAACTTGCTTAACTGTTCACAATAACAGTAATTTTGACCAGAGGTGCCCAAACTTTTACATGCCACTTTATATCCCCTGAAAGGTGTTGTGATTTTGTTTGTACAGCCATTTTGTGCTGTAACATTCCCTTTAAGAAGGAGAGGGATAAAACAATAAATTATCAGCTCATATGGCCCCAAGATGCATTCACTTTGTACTTTGTAGTTCCAGTGCAGGACTGACCGTGTAGTAGGCGTTGCTCAGGATCCTATTTCTGTCCTCTACAGCAGGTTTCCCCAACTCCAGTCCTCAAGGCCCACCAACAGGTCATGTTTTCAGGATTTCCTTAGTATTGCTCAGGTGATAATTCCATCACCTGTGTGAGTAAGGCAATAACTCAAATAACTTACTGTGTGAGTAAGTAAGGAAATATTGAAAACATGGCCTGTTGGTGGGCCCTGAGGACTGGGGCTGGGGAGCCCTGTTCTGGAGCTTACCTCACTCTGTGGGCTTTACCTTTTTTCTGACACTGCTTCGGTCTCTGTTAGGGCACTCTGGATTTTCCACCCAGAAGCAGGAGCTGCCCATTATTGACATGTACTAGTCAGGTCAGTAAGTCGGACTGCTCAGTGCATGGACCCAATCATTGGGTTGGACAGGTTACTAAAAGGAAACTGATCAAAAATATTGGCAGTCTGAACGAGCCCTAAATGTCTGGTATCTGTGCACACAAAAGGATATGGAAACTTAAACATTTACTTTGTTTTTTACAATGGGTGACGTAAGCCACTGTAAGGCAACCTAAGGGCTATGTGGTCTAAAAACACAAGTCTGCAGTCACTCTGATTGACCGGCCTCCGCTGCCCTCTGATTGGCCAACCGACGTCACAGCTGCCCTCTAATTGGCCGGCCGCCGCTGCTCTCTGATTGGCCGGGCGACGTCACAGCTGCCCTGTGATTGGCCGGCCGCCGCTGTCCTCTGATTGGCCGGGCGACGTCACAGCTGCCCTGTGATTGGCCAGCCGCCGCTGCCCTCTGATTGGCCGGGCGACGTCACCGCTGCCCTCTGATTGGCCGGGCGACGTCACAGCTGCCCTCTGATTGGCCAGCCGCCGCTGTCCTCTGATTGGCCGGGCGACGTCACAGCTGCCCTGTGATTGGCCGGCCGCCGCTGCCCTCTGATTGGCCGGCCGACGTCACATCTGCCCTCTGATTGGCCAGCCTCCGCTGCCCTCCGATTGGCCGGCCGACGTCCCAGCTGCCCTGTGATTGGCCGGCCTCTGCTGCCCTCCGATTGGCCGGCCGACGTCACAGCTGCCCTCTGATTGATCGGCCGCCGCTGTCCTCTGATTGGCCGGGGGACGTCACAGCTGCCCTGTGATTGGCCGGAAGCTGCTGCCCTCCGATTGGCCGGCCGACGTCACAGCTGCCCTCTGATTGGCCGGCCTCCGCTGCCCTCTGATTGGCCGGGCGACGTCACAGCTGCCCTCTGATTGGCCAGCCGCCGCTGCCCTCTGATTGGCCGGGCGACGTCACAGCTGCCCTCTGATTGGCCAGCCTCCGCTGCCCTCCGATTGGCCGGCCGACGTCACAGCTGCCCTGTGATTGGCCGGCCGCCGCTGTCCTCTGATTGGCCGGCCGACGTCACACCTGCCCTGTGATTGGCCGGCCGCCGCTGTCCTCTGATTGGCCGGGCGACGTCACAGCTGCCCTGTGATTGGCTGGAAGCTGCTGCCCTCCGATTGGCCGGCCGACGTCACAGCTGCCCTCTGATTGGCCGGCCTCCGCTGTCCTCTGATTGGCCGGTCGACGTCACAGCTGCCCTGTGATTGGCCGGCCGCCACTGCCCTCTGATTGGCCGGGCGACGTCACAGCTGCCCTCTGATTGGCCGGCCGCCGCTGCCCTCTGATTGGCCGGGCGACGTCACAGCTGTCTTCTAATTGGCCGGAAGCTGCTGCCTTCCGATTGGCCGGGCGACGTCACAGCTGCCCTCTGATTGGCCGGCCGCCGCTGTCTTCTGATTGGCCGGGCGACGTCACAGCTGTCTTCTGATTGGCCGGCAGCCGTTGGCCTCTGATTGCCCAGCATTGTGTAATGCAGCGCACGGACCTGGGAAGTTCGTGCGCTGCAATACACTTCAGCTACATGTGCCGGCTACAGGAGAGGACGCTGCGGGAGTAGGAGTTGTTTATTATGTTTTTTTTTTTCTTTGTAATATGCGATGCACAGTGGCGCCAGCAGGCTGGGGGGAAGGGGAAGGGAGGATGTGATGGATTGAGGGGGGGGGGAGCATATATATATACCAGGATTGAGGGGAGGGGAGCACATATACCAGGATTGAGGGGAGGGGAGCAATATATACCAGGATTGAGGGGAGGGGAGCAATATATACCAGGATTGAGGGGAGGGCAGCATATATACCAGGATTGAGGGGAGGGGAGCACATATACCAGGATTGAGGGGAGGGGAGCAATATATACCAGGATTGAGGGGAGGGCACATTCTTTATTTCTGCAGTCTCTTACCCCTGCTCCTGTCTGTTGCTGCTCTATGCTGCCCTCACCTGCTCTTAGTGTTGCTGTGTTTAAAATATCCAATAAATTTTGTTCCACTTCACGATTGTGTCCCACTTGTTGTTGATTCTTTCCCCAAAAAATAGGTAGAAAATCTCAAGGGGGCCAAAAACAAGGCACTGTTATATACCAGGACGGGGGATATATATAACAGGATAAGGGGCCCCGGATATGGGACATACAGTCATGGCCAAAAGTGTTGGCACCCTTGAAAATGTTCCAGAAAATAAAGTATTTCTCTCAGAAAATTATTGCAATTACACGTTTTGTTATACACATGTCACCCTCAACTTTATATTTATATATATTATACCCTCAAATATCAATATTTGCCTTTGGATAAATAACTGCAATCAATTGCTTCCTATAACCGCCATCAAGCTTCTTACATCTCTCAACTGGACCACCTTTCTTTTGCAAACTGCTCCAAGATCTTTCTACAGGTGTTCAATTGGATTTAGATCCAGATTTATTGCTGGCCACTTCAGAAGTCTCCAGTGCTTTGTTTCCGTCCATTTCTGGATGCTTCTTGAAGTATGTTTGGAGTCATAGTCCTACTAAAGACCCATGACCTAGGACACAAACCCAGCTTTCTGACACTGGGCACTACATTTCCAACCCTTCCTTTGGTAATCTTCAGATTTCATGATGCCTTGCATACAGTCAAGGCACCCTGTGCCAGCTGAACAAGCCCAAAATATCTTTGAATCTCTTTGTAGGCCTCATTCCATTTTCTGTAAACAGTAGAATGGTGTGATTTACCACAAAACTCTATCTTGGTCTCATCTGTCCACAAAACGCTTTCCCAGAAGGATTTTGACTTGTGTACATTTTGGCAAACTGCAGTCTAGTTTTTATGTCTCGGTGTCGGCAATGTCGTCCTCCTGGGTTTCATGCCATAGCGTTTCATGTCAACGGATAGTTCACACTGACACTTATGTATCCTGAGCCTGCAGGACAGCTTGAATTTCTTTGGAACTTGATTGGGGCTGCTTACCCACCATTGCGACTATCCTGCATTGCAACCTTTCATCATTTTTTCTCTGCAGTTCACGTCCCAGGCAGATTAGCTACATTGTCATAGGTTGTAAATTTCTTGATTATGTTGCGCACCGTGGACAAAGGAACATCAAGATCTCTGGAGATGGATTTGTAACCTTGAGATTGTTAATATTTTTCAACAATTTTGGTTCTCAGGTCCTCTTTCTGTTCTCCATGCTTTAGTGTGGCACACACAGACACACAATGCAAAAATTGAGGCAACGTCTCCCCTTTTTGTGTGGCTTCAAGTGTGATCTTCATATTGCCCACAACTGTTACATGCCATAGGTGAGTTTGAATGAGCATCACATGAAACAGAGTTGTTTACTCACAATTTTGGAAAGGTGCCAACAAATTTGTCCAGCCCATTTTTGGGATTTTATGCGGTTGTCCGGTACTTTTTTAAATTGTCCAATGTATTCAGCATGTGGGCATAAGTATATTAGTTATATGTGTGTATTTGACCAACACAAAAAATAGAGAAAAAAGGTCAAAAGGACTTAAAGGGTACTTGCATCTCTGTAAATACCTTGTGTTGCTGATAATGCCTGTGAGCGGCGCTATCGGTGGCCGCTCACAGGCATCACGTGACCCCGCACTGACGTCACAACAAGTGAGGCGTGACTCAGCACTGGGGTCCCCACGGTGGCTGCTGGGTTTGTGGGTGGGGTTATTTCCCCGTGTCACACCCAGCATCCACCTCGCGCTTTCCCAATGAATGGGGAGATGGAGAGCATGCAGTGGATGCCGGGTGTTACATAGGGGAATAACCCCGCCCACAACCCAGCAGCCACCGGTGGAACGCGGAAGAGGGACCCTCGGCTGCAGCCTGGACTTGTGACATCAGCGGATGTCAGCACCGGCTGCAGCCGGGGGTCACATGATGCCTGTGAGCGGCCACCGATAGCGCCGCTGACAGGCATTATCTGCAACACCAGGTATTTTACAGAGATACATGCTGAATACATTGGGCAACTTAAAAAAAAGTACCTGACAATCCCTTTAAGTCCTTTTGACCTTTTTTCTCTATTTTTTGTGTTGTTCAAATACACACAAAGGAAATAAACATGTCTACAATAAAACGTGGAATTGCAATAATTTTGATCATGACTGTATATACCAGGATGGGGTCCAGGATAAGGCCACGTTCAGACGTTCAGTATTTTACATCAGTATTTGTAAGCCAAAATCAAAAGTGGGTGAAAAATGCAGAAGTGGTGACGGGTTTTCATTATACTTTTCCTCTCATTGTTCCAACCCTGATTTTGGCTTACAGATACTGATCTAAAATACTGACCAAATTTTGAACGTGTGCCTAAGTGACATATAGCAGGATGGGGCCCATGATAAGGGACATGTATACCAAGATGGAGGACATACATACAGTGGGGAAAATAAGTATTTGATACACTGCTGATTTTGCAAGTTTTCCCACCTACAAAGAATGGAGAGGTCTGCAATTTTTATCGTAGGTACCGTACCCTTCGATTGTGAGAGACAGAATCTAAAAATAAAAAACAGATAATCACATTGCATGATTTTTAAATAATTAAATTGCATTTTATTGCATGAAATATGTACTTCATTGATCCTCTAGCAACCAGCAAGAATTCAGGCAGTCAGAGACCTGTTAGTTTTCCTTTAAGAAGCACTTCAGGAAATAGCCCAGAACTACACAGGAGGACCTGGTCAATGACCTAAAGAGACCTCCGACGACAGTCTCAAACATTACCGTTAGTAAAACACTACGCCATTATGGATTAAAATCCTGCAGGGCATGCAAAGTTTCCCTGATCATGCCAGCACATGTCCAGGTTTGTTTGAAGTTCGCCAATGACCATCTGGATAATAACAGAGGAGGCATGGGGGAAGGTCATCTGGTCAGATGAGACCAAAGTAGAACTTTTTGGTATCAACTCAACTCGCCATGTTTGGAGTAAGAAGGATGAGCACAACCCCAAAACACGATCCCAACCGTGAAGCGTGGTGGGAGAAACATCACACTTTGGTGGTGTTTTTCTGCAAAATAGACAGGATGACTGCATCATATTGAAGAGAGGATGGATGGGGTTATGTATCGCAAGATTTTGGTCAACAACATCCTTCCCTCAGTAACTTTCTGGTTCTCACTGAAACATGGATCCAGCAGTCAGACACAACCGCCGCTGCTGCTCTCTCATATGGTGGCCTACACTTCTCTCATACCCCTAGATTTGACAAAAGATCAGGTGGAGGTGTTGGTCTGCTCCTTTCAACAAAATGTACATTTCAGTTATACCCCCAGTACTCTCACTTATCTTCCCTTCTTTTGAGGCCCACACAGTCTGACTCTACCGGCCCTTCTCCCTGCGAGTGGGGGTTGTGTATCGCCCTCCGGCCCCTCCCGTCAGTTTCTGGATCACTTTGCCACTTGGCTTCCAAACTTTCTATCCTGTGACATCCCCACTCTCATCATATGGGACTTTAACATCCCCATTGGTGATCCCCTCGCCCCATCTGCCGCTCATCTTTTATCGCTAACTTCCTCCTTCAGCCGTTCACAGTTTACTAATTCTCCTACACATGAAGATGGAAATACTCTTGACCTAATCTTCTCCCGACTCTGTTCAATACATGACTTTACTAACTCTTCTCTTCTGCTCTCTGACCATAACCTTCTTTTATTCTCTGTCAAGAACTGTCAAGACACCCCAACTTTCCACACTTATAGAAATATAACATTAACACCCAGAAACTCATGAAAACGTTGCAATAATTATTATCCCCAATCTCCTCCCTCTCATGTCCTGACTCTGCATTGAAGCATTATAATGAAACACTGCAATGCGCCCTGGATGAAGCTGCACCTCCTACACAGAGAACAACTCAGCACAGACAGCGACAAGCCTGGCGCACGCTGCAAACGCGTTTTTTCCAGCGTTGCTCCAGGTGTGCCGAACGGCTGTGGAGAAAATCTAACCTTTCCTCCATTATAAATTTATACTTAAAACATATAACTCCGCCCTTCACCTCTCTAAACAAACCTACTTTAACCTCATCATCTCGTTTTCACTCTCTCTTTAATCAAACTGCACAGGCCCCGACCACCAACCTCAGCGCTGACGATCTGGCCAATTATTTCAAAGAAAAAATTGACCATATCCGACAGGAAATTTTCTCCCAAACTCCAAATGTTATGCATGCTCCTCCCTCCCACATTCCATCTTGCTTACTTTCTGACTTCGAACCAATCACAGAAGAAGAAGTGACCAGGTTCCTTGACCCTATTCTCATTCAGTCCCTTTCTCCAGCTGTCACCACTCACCTAACTAAATATTCAACCTCTCCCTCTCATCTGGTATTTTTCCATCCTCTTTTAAACATGCCAGCATACATCAATTTCTTTAAAAAACATCCCTTGACCAAAACTGTGCTGCTAACTACGGACCTGTTTCCAATCTTCACTTTATCTCTAACCTCCTGGAACGCCTGGTCTACTCCCATCTAATCCACTATCTCTCAGATAACTCTCTACTTGACCCTTTACAATCTGGTTTCCGCTCTTTACATTCTACTGAAATCACTAAAGTCTCTAATGATCTACTAACAGCCAAATCTAATGGTCACTACTCCGTGCTGATTCTCCTAGATCTCTCTGCAGCATTCGACACTGTGGATCACCAGCTCCTGCTCACGATGCTCCGCTCTATCAGCCTCAAGGACACTGTTCTCTCCTGGTTCTCCTCTCCTACCTCTCTGACTGCTCCTTCACTGTGTCTTTTGCTGGCTCCTCTAACTCTCCCCTTCCCCTTATTGTCGGGGTTCCTCAAGAATCTGACCTAGACCCCCTTCTTTTCTCCTTATACACCTCTCCTATTGGACAAACAAATAATCCGAACCTCCCACTCCCGTCTTCAAGATCACCTCAACACACTTATCTAACTGTCCCAATTTGGCCCATATTAAAATTTTCTTCAAAATCATGCTCTGTACTGTGCACACACTAGCTGGCGACCAGTTCATGTAGTGTTATTTACTTACCCTATTTAGTATATTAAGGCTGTATTATACAATATATGTACATTTTACCTTTTGTGTCTCCCCTAATTCCTAATAGACTGTAAGCTTGCGAGCAGGGCCCTCACTCCTTTTAATATCTGAGTTATGCTTATTCTGTAACGTTTTTTTTGTCTGTTCAAGCCCCCCCCCCTAAAATTGTAAAGTTCTGCGGAATAAGTTGGCGCTATAAAAATTATTATTATTCACGAAGAGCATTTGAGATGTGTCATGGCTGGGTCTTTCAGTATGACAATGACCCGAAATACACAGCCAGGGCAACTAAGGAGTGGCTCCGTAAGAAGCATTTTAAGGTCCTGCAGTGGCCTAGCCAGTCTCCAGACCTGAACCCAATTGAAAATCTTTGGAGGGAGCTTAAACTCAATGTTTCGATGGCCCCAAAACCTGAAAGATCTGGAGAAGATTTGTATGGAGGAGTAGGCCAAAATCCCTGCTGCAGTGTGTGCAAACTTGGTCAACAACTACAGGAAACGTCTGATCTCTGTAATTGCAAGCAAAGGTTTCAATACAAAATATTAAGTTCTGTTTTTCTATTGTATCAAATAATTAATTAGCATTTTATTGATTCATACAATGGGACTTTCTGGATTTTCTAATTTTCTGGATTCTGTCTTTCACAGCTGAAGTGTACCTACGATAAAAATTGCAGACCTCTGCATTCTTTGTAGGTGGGAAAACTTGTAAAATCGGCAGTGTATCAAATACTTATTTTCCCCAATGTATACCAGGATGGAGAACATATATATACCAGGATAGGGAGGGCCCAGTCCAAATCTTGCACTCTAGTTACGCCACTGATTATAGACACATTTATACATTCAAAACACACTATACACATATCTACATACATTTGTATAGATACATATACAGTATATTTATACACACATAGACAGTCATACACACACATTAACATACACACATGCAAATAAAGAAACTCGTACACACACACTGATGAAGAAGAGGACATTGGAGGATGCACCCAGCACAATGTAAGCCATGCTGTACATCCTTCACTCTCCTGTCTCCTAAGTAAAGACTCACCATTGGGGCACCGTGCAGGAGGACAGAGGCATTTTTTTTATCATCTCCCGCCTCGACTATTGCAACCTCTTGCTCTGTGGCCTCCCCTCCAACACTCTTGCACCCCTCCAATCTATCCTAAACTCTGCTGCCCGACTAATCCACCTGTCCCCACACTATTCCCTGGCCTCTCCCCTCTGTCAATCCCTTCACTGGCTCCCCATTGCCCAGAGAATCCAGTTCAAAACCCTAACCCTGGCATACAAAGCCATTCACAACCTGTCTCCTTATATCTCTGACCTAGTCTTCTGGTACATACCTGCACGCAACCTCCGATCCTCACAAGATCTCCTTCTCAATTCCCCTCTTATCTACTCTTCCCACAATTGCATATAAGATTTCTCCCGTGCATCCCCCCTACTCTGGAACTCTACCCCAACACATCAGACTCTCACCTACCATGGAAACCTTCAAAAGGAACCCGATGACTCACCTCTTCTGACAAGCCTACAACCTGCAGTAACCATTGCTCCTAGGTAACATACTGCTGCATGACCAGCTCTACCCTAACCTACTGTAACCTCACCTATCCCTTGTAGATTGTGAGCCCTCACTGGCAGGGTCCTCTCTCCTCCTGTACCAGTCATTGTCACGTTTTGTTACAGATCTTTGTAATAGTTCATGTATGTATATGTGGCACCCCAGGGGTCTGGTTTCCACAGTAATGTAATGTTATGTCTGAGAGCAGGTGGGAGGTCCTTTGGTCAGGGATCCTGTGCATGCCACACCTCCTGCCCAGTCTTGGGAGGGGAAGGACTTCCCCTATATAAACCCGGGGCTGAGGCAGGGTTAGTGAGTAGAGAAGAAGTAGAGACAGAGAAACAGCATAGGAAGAAACAATAGGAGCTCTGTGGGAGCAGTGTACAAGGAGTCAGGGGCTGGCAGCTGCAGAGCTCGCCCTGACTGAGAAGATTTCTTACCGGACCCGGAGTCCGAGGCTGTGGGGACTAACTCCTACCCAGCAGCAGAATCCGTCAGGCAGGGGATTCCAGGTCCTCTGGCCAAGAAACCTGAAGGCACGGTCACACGCATGGGACCAGCACCGCCATCGTGGAGCGGAAGCTACTAGAAGGCCCCGAGTCACCGGCCATACGGGTGAGCACCACACGGTACACTCAGGGACGTGGGCTACTTTTACCCGCCTCTAGCAAGGTAGCCAGAAGAGTACAGTTAGTCTGGGAGGCCTACAACTCCGCCTGGCCAGGGGAGATCCCATCTGCTCAAGGACTGACCAGGCCCCAATCGCTAGCCAGTACTCCGGGAGGGTCTATCATTGTCACCAGTAAAGACCCTGAACTACACAGTACCGTCTCCGAGTGGTTCCTGCTACCCCCATCATCCACGTCGGCTGCCCTGAGGCCATACCCCTCCCGTTGGGGGTTATACTATCACGCTGCACAATCCTACCACCGGCCTCAGCGGTCTGCCCTGCAGCAGCAGCTCCCTGGCTGCACTCAACGGGTGGCGTAGTCATCTAACATCTACTGCTACAACATCGCCACTTAGTCTGACTCCCTGGGCACGGACCGGATCACCGCCACGAGACTACAACCCTCAACAGATCCGGCTCCGGGTAAGCTCCCGCGTGCGCAACGCTGCGCGACACAGGCCCAGGGGCGCGTCAACTTTGGCGTAGTCGGCAGGATTTCGTGCCCGCAACCACCGGGTACTGCGTGCCTGAAAAAGAGACTTTTCAAACTTACCTGTGGTGAAGATTCCCGCCATCCGGCGCCATCTTCAGCCTTCTTCCCGCCATCGGTGAAGTTTCCCGCCATCCGGCGCCATCTTCTGCCTTCTTCCCGCCATCCGTGGAGTTTTCCCGCCATTGGACGCCATCTTGAGGACGCCGCGCGGGAAGAAGAGGGGCGTGGACTCCGAAAGCGCGCGAGAACTGAAGCCCCGCCTCACGTCCGGACGTTGCGTAAGGTCCTGGAAGGAGCCCAGCAGACGCCGACGTCACAGGAGCGCGACGGAAGGTCCTCAACCCTGACGATCCACTGCGGAGCCGCGGCCTACGGAAGAGGATCATCGCAAGGTAGGCCACGGTCCACTAGGGGGGAGGAAGATGTCGGATACGGAGGAGAGCTTCACTGCCTCAACCCCCGCCAGCGCTACCGCTGCTGCAGTTATGCCCTTCACCATGCCCTATATCCCGGGAGCAGCTTGGCTACCCCAGTACTCAGGGGAGTCACATACCCTGCATGACTTTAGAGAAAAGCTGGATAGCCTCTTCCAGGTGTACCCCCTCACAGAAGAGCAAAAAGTGAGCATCCTGGTGGCCCAACTAACCGGGGCAGCCAAAAGGGAAGTAAAATCCTGGCCACCTGGGAGGAAGACTGTCGCAGGGATACTAACCCGGCTGAAGGACACCTTTGATACCCGCACCTCAGCCGAGATTAAGCTTAGATTCTACGGGTGCAAGCAGCGAGCGCATGAGAGTATAAGGGACTATGCACTAAACCTACAAGAGGCCCTGAGGGCCATTAAGAAGACCGACCCTGACGGAGTGGGAAACGAGGACAGGCTGTTGACCGAACAGTTTATAGAGGGACTATATTGTAATACCCACCGAACCCATTTGCGGGCAATGGCCTTACAGGACCCCCATCTGGGCTTTGCACAGTTCAAGGACAGAGCCATCCGGGTGCTCCGAGAACCGGCACCGGGTGGCGTTGTGACCCACAGGCGTCCTGCTATCACTTACCACCAGGAGGCGGCGCCCTTGTCGGCAGGGCCTGTGGGAGCTGATGCGCAGGCTTTGGACAATGACCTGGCTCCAGACCTACACCATCAGGTCCAAGAGCTAGCTAAGAGCGTTGCTGCGCTAACCCGAACTGTGCAGTCTTTACAGGCTTCCACTCCAGGGAAGATTCAGCTGGCATCCAGACCGGAGGACATCCCGTGGCGTCGACCAAGGAGGACCCCACCGGCCAGAGGAAGACCCAGTGACCAATACAGCGAGGACGGACGACCCATCTGCCGCCGCTGCAATCAACCCGGACATATGGCAAGGTACTGTTCTTTAAACGGGCACAACCTGGGGTAGAGGGCCAACCCCCAGGAAAAAGATCACCAGGCCCATCGAACTGGCGCGACAGATATGTGGGAGGACGTCCAGTCTTGCCTGTGGTACTGGATGGCATTCCCATGAGTGCCCTACTGGACACCGGGTCACAGGTCACCACTATCCTGTACGTGCTCTTTAAGCAGTACTGGAATGACTCGGATATTACCCGCTACCCTGACGACGACTTGAGTATCATCGCCAGCAATGGCCAGCCCGTGCCACAGATCGGATTTAAAGAGGTGACCATCAAAATCGGTAGAGTTGAACTGGCCGCACAGGGACTGATCATTGTAGATATTGACAAACATGAGAGTCACCCAAAAATAACTCTAGGAACTAATGTAATTGAAAATTGTCTTGCAGAGGTGATTTTCCTTTTACAGCAGGTTGCCAAGAACGCCAGCTCCGGCGAGCAGCGGGTGCTCCAGAAAGAGATCCGGGCACTGATGCGACGGCAACAAGTGGAACTCTCCGGCGGTGAGATTGGTAGCGTAAGAATGTGTGACCCTTTTCCTATTGCCATGCCCCCAAAAAGTGAAATGATGATTTGGTGCCGGGCAGCTATTGGTCTGAGAGGTAGAGATTACCAGGCAATGGTAGAACCAGTTTACTCAGACAGTAGGCCCACCATTTTGACAGCACGGGGGGTGGTCAATGTACGCCATGGGAGGGTGCCCGTTCGCATAATCAATATCGGGGAGAGGGAAGTGTACCTGCCCCGGTATGCCACGCTAGCCAAATTATATACCATCCACCAAAACTCTATACAGTCTGTGGAACCCTTGCCTCCATCTCACCCGGAGGAAGGTAACGGCTCTAAGAAAGTAATGGAGGATTGGTGTCAGCAACTACACTTGGGAACTGACTCCACTCCCTCCCACCAGAAACAGGGAGTCTACCGGGTGGTTCAAGAGTATGAGAGAGTGTTTAGTAAACACCCGTTAGACTTCGGGCGAGTCAAGGGGGTAGAACACCGCATCCCCACGGGAGATCATCCTCCCATAAAAGAGAGGTATCGACCCGTACCCCCTGCACATTACCAACACGCCAAGGGGATGCTTAGAGACATGAAGGAGGCTGGGGTAATCCGGGATAGCTGTAGCCCCTGGGCAGCCCCACTAGTTTTAGTCAAAAAGAAAGACAACACCATGAGGATGTGTGTAGATTACCGGAAAATCAACCGTATCACACACAAGGATGCGTACCCCTTACCAAGGATAGAGGAGTCATTGGCTGCTTTAAGATCTGCTAACTTCTTCTCTACCTTGGATCTCACTAGCGGGTACTGGCAGGTTCCTGTAGCAGAGGCGGACCGGGAGAAGACCGCATTCACCACCCCGATGGGACTTAGCGAGTTCACCTGCATGCCGTTCGGACTCTGCAACGCCCCAGGAACCTTCCAACGATTAATGGAGTGCTGTCTGGGCCACAGAAACTTCGAGACGGTCCTGTTGTACCTGGACGATGTCATCGTATATTCCAAGACTTATGAGGACCACCTGAAACACCTGGCGGAGGTGTTTGAAGCTCTGGCGAGTTACGGCCTAAAGGTGAAACCCTCCAAGTGTCACCTCCTGAAACCAAAGGTGCAGTACCTGGGACACGTGGTGAGCGCTGACGGAGTGGCTCCCGACCCTGATAAGATCACCGCAATTAAGGGATGGCCAAGCCCCTCCAGCGTAAAAGAAGTGCGGCAGTTCCTCGGGTTGGTAGGCTACTACCGAAGGTTTATTCCCGGTTTCACCAAAAAGGCAGCACCTATGCAGGACCTCCTGATAGGCCAGTCCCGGAAGGCCAAGAACCAGAAGCCGCCCTTCAAATGGGAAGAGCTAGAAGAAGAGTCCTTCCGCCAGCTGAAGATGGCCCTCACGGGGGATGAAATCTTGGCGTACCCGGATTATAGCCAGCCCTTCATCCTCTACACCGACGCCAGTAACATCGGGCTAGGAGCCGTACTGTCCCAGATCCAGCAGGGGAAAGAACGAGTAATCGCCTACGCCAGCCGAAAACTGCGACCCACTGAAAGGAACCCCGAGAATTATAGCTCATTTAAGCTAGAGTTCCTGGCCGTGGTATGGGCAGTCACTGAGCGCTTTAAGCATTACCTTGCTTCTTCCCGGTTCACCGTGTACACGGATAACAACCCGTTGACACACCTGGACACGGCAAGACTCGGTGCCCTGGAGCAGAGGTGGATGGCCCGTCTGTCCAACTACGAGTTCACAATCAAATACCGGGCAGGGCGCTCCAATACTAACGCGGACGCCCTGTCCAGGATGCCCAACCTGCCGGACGAAGGAGAAGATCCGGAGGGACTGGAAGAAATTGAACTCCCTGCGTTCCACCGTCATGGGACTATCCAGTATTCCCACCGGGTAAGGAGTAAGCAGGCTGCTACGTCGAACCCCTTACCACACTACAACTGGGCGGAAACGCAAGACAGCGACCCTGCCGTCCGACTGGTGAAGGAGATGTTGACTCGGCCGGAGGCTCGCCTTGAACCAGACGCTCCGGAGGAAGCCAAACAACTATGGGCGGAGAAAAGTCGACTGTTCCTTTACAAGGGGAAATTGTGCCGCAGAATGGTCAACTCCCGGACGCATGAACTACTCTGGCAAGTAGTGGTGCCACGAAGAGACGCAGCCATGGTGATGGAGGCATACCACGACGGAGCTGGACACTTCGGGTGGAAGAAGCTGGAGTTCCTGCTGCGCGAGCGGTTCCACTGGGTAGGCATGAGGGGAACCATCGAGAAGTGGTGCAGAGACTGTGGCCCATGCAATCTGAGAAGGAAGGACCGGGCCAGCCAGAAGACTCCCCTGCAGTCCATCGTCACCCGGCAACAGTTGGAACTGGTAGCCTTGGATCATGTAAAACTGACCCCAAGCAGAAGTGGCTACGTCTACGCGTTAACCATCGTGGATCATTACTCCCGGTTTCTGGTTGTCGTCCCCGTCAAGGACTTAACGGCTCAAACAGCAGCTAGAGCCTTCCAGCAGCACTTTTGCCGTCCACACGGGTACCCGGACCAAGTGCTGACAGACCAGGGACCTGCCTTTGAAGCGGAGGTCTTCCAGGAATTCTGCAATCTGTATGGCTGCCGGAAGATAAGGACGACACCCTACCATCCGCAAACTAATGGACTTTGTGAGAAAATGAACCAGGTGGTAATGGATCTTCTAAAAACGTTGCCCCTGGAAGAACGCAATCTGTGGCCTGAGAAGTTGCCCGATCTGGTGGACCTATACAACCACATCCCGGTAGGTTCCACCAACTGTACCCCGGCTTACCTAATGAGGGCAAGACCTGGTAAGTTACCTGTTGACCTGGAAATGGGAGTCCTGACACCCGAGGACACTTCACCAGAAACAGACTGGGACACAGAGAGGCAGAAGCAGTACCGGAGAGTACAGGAGAGCGTGGAGCGAAGTCTCTGTCAGGCTAGGGAAAGACAAGAGAAAACTTACAACCAGTATGCTCCCGCTGTTCCCCTGGTACCCGGAGAGCAGGTCTTGAAGAGGAAGAGACGGCTCCACAAGTTGGACGACCAGTGGGAGAAGGACCCGTACACCGTACTGCCCTCAAGCCACGAGAACCCGAAGGTTTGTACCATCAGTAAAGACGGAGGGGACACCACAGCCATTGTATCCCGGGACCACCTGAAGAAGTGTCCCGAACAACTGAGGAACCCTGAAGAGAAACAAGAAGACCATCGACCCGTAGAGGAAAGGGAAGATATGGTTAGTACTGTGCTCGGGGACTTCCCTCGGTCTTGGACTCAAGTCAATGGTGCAGTTGTGGTACCCGTACTCACCTTCCTCCAACCAGCATCCCAAGCACCTACGGAGCAACAGGTAGAGCTGGAAGAACAGCCGGTCCAGGAGGCAGAAGACTCCACACAAGCAGAACAGGAGGATCAACCCTCTGCTTATAGTGAGCCTGCCGTACCCCTAGTGAGACAAAGAGCCAGTAGACAGCGGCCCAGTTTACCCTTGACAGCTCCTACACCCTGTAGTTCAGGGCCAGACAGTCAGCTCCGTAGGTCCACTAGGGCCACTAGAGGCCAGTTACCCGCACGCTGGAGGATTTGAAGTGTATAAATTGTTTTATTTATGTTTATCTGTGTATTGTTGCTTGTGTATAATTTTGTGTTTCCAGTTATTTTTAGGAATCCTTGGTGGATTTACCGGGAATCCTTGTACATAGTTGGAGCGTAACCCAGGATGAACTAGAGACTGTTAAGGACTCGGGGTAGGACAGACCCCTACCTGGTTACGTCTCCCTGTTTTGGTGAAATGGACACCTTGCTTCTCCTCAAAGACTGCACCCGGTTACGGACATGCCGTAACCATCTTTATATGTTTTTCTTATTGTATTATTATTGTTTTTACCTTGTTATGTTTTTCTAAAATGTGTTTAGTCCCGGAGTACTAAATTTCACTAGGGGGGAATGTGGCACCCCAGGGGTCTGGTTTCCACAGTAATGTAATGTTATGTCTGAGAGCAGGTGGGAGGTCCTTTGGTCAGGGATCCTGTGCATGCCACACCTCCTGCCCAGTCTTGGGAGGGGAAGGACTTCCCCTATATAAACCCGGGGCTGAGGCAGGGTTAGTGAGTAGAGAAGAAGTAGAGACAGAGAAACAGCATAGGAAGAAACAATAGGAGCTCTGTGGGAGCAGTGTACAAGGAGTCAGGGGCTGGCAGCTGCAGAGCTCGCCCTGACTGAGAAGATTTCTTACCGGACCCGGAGTCCGAGGCTGTGGGGACTAACTCCTACCCAGCAGCAGAATCCGTCAGGCAGGGGATTCCAGGTCCTCTGGCCAAGAAACCTGAAGGCACGGTCACACGCATGGGACCAGCACCGCCATCGTGGAGCGGAAGCTACTAGAAGGCCCCGAGTCACCGGCCATACGGGTGAGCACCACACGGTACACTCAGGGACGTGGGCTACTTTTACCCGCCTCTAGCAAGGTAGCCAGAAGAGTACAGTTAGTCTGGGAGGCCTACAACTCCGCCTGGCCAGGGGAGATCCCATCTGCTCAAGGACTGACCAGGCCCCAATCGCTAGCCAGTACTCCGGGAGGGTCTATCTTTGTCACCAGTAAAGACCCTGAACTACACAGTACCGTCTCTGAGTGGTTCCTGCTACCCCCATCATCCACGTCGGCTGCCCTGAGGCCATACCCCTCCCGTTGGGGGTTATACTATCACGCTGCACAATCCTACCACCGGCCTCAGCGGTCTGCCCTGCAGCAGCAGCTCCCTGGCTGCACTCAACGGGTGGCGTAGTCATCTAACATCTACTGCTACAACATCGCCACTTAGTCTGACTCCCTGGGCACGGACCGGATCACCGCCACGAGACTACAACCCTCAACAGATCCGGCTCTGGGTAAGCTCCCGCGTGCGCAACGCTGCGCGACACAGGCCCAGGGGCGCGTCATATACCCCTCTTTCACATGTAAAGCGCCATGGAATAAATGACGCTATAATAATAATTATCAACCAGTGAGTACTTTCACCAGTCTGATGAGGAAGCGTTCATTGGCCAGCAACCTCTCTCCCTGCATAACACACCCGCTTTTTCTATGCCCGAATCTAGAACAGCGCCTTAGTGAATAATATGCACCTTAGTGGCTGTGCATGGACACTGCAGAGCTGACCGGTGCTTATTAAAAGTTAATAGTCTGTTAGAGAAAATTGATATGAGGTGGCACTCTAGGAAGCCATCTACCCTGCCTAATCCTCGTCCCGGCCCTGCCTAGGAGGACCCCACTGCTGACACAGAGACATAAAAAAGCTAGACTGCAGTTTACCAAAATGTACGTGAGTAAGCCAAAATCCTTCTGGGAATGCGTCTTGTGGACAGATGAGACCAAGATACATCTTTTTGGTAAAGAACATCATTCTACTGTTTACCAAAAATGGAATGTCATACAAATAAAAGAACACAGTACCTACAGTCAAATATGGCGGAGGTTCTAAATCTTTTGGGGTTGTTTTGCTGCCTCTGGCACTGGGTGTCTTGATTATGTGCAAGTCACCATGAAATCTGAAGATTGTCAAAGGATTTTGACTCATAAAGTAGTGCCCAGTGTCAGAAAGCTCGGTTTTCGTCTTAGGTCATGGGTTTTCCAGCAGAACAATGACTCCAAACATACTTCAAGATGCACCCAGAAATGGATGGAAACAAAGCACTGGAAAGTTCTCAAGTGGCCAGCAATGAGTCTGGATGTAAATCCCATTGAACAACTGTGGAGAGATATTAAAATTGCTGTTGTGAGAAGGCACCCTTCAAATATGAGAGACTTGGAGCAGTTTGCAATAGAGTGGTCCAAAATTCCTGTTGAGAGGTGTAAGAAGCTTGTTGGTGGTTATAGGAAGTGATTGATTGCAGTTATTTATTCCAAAGGATGTGCAACCAAATATTAAGTTGAGGGTGCCACAATTTTGTCAGGCCCATTTTTGGGGTTTTGTGTAAAATCATGTCTAATTTGCCTTTTTATCACTGTTTTTTTGTGTTGTTACAATACACACAAAGAAAAATAAACATCAGTATAACAAAACGTGTAATTGCAATAATTTTCTGAGAGAAATACTTAATTTTCTGAAACAATTTCAAGGGTGCCAACACTCTAGGCCATGACTGTAAATAATATATATATATATATATATATATATTATATATGATTGATAGGGCGTACATACTGGCAAACACTACAGTCACCACATGGAAAAAATCTTCTCAAATTTGAACCACAATTTTGTCTTACAGTGGGTCGTTTAAAGTGTCTCCTGGTTAAATGGTCCCTCAAATTTGGTGCCTTCTTAACAGTCAGTAGTGCACTGTCTGGGATTTCATATTCATTTATGAATCCGGGATCTCTGTGTAATAGTGAATTCAACTCCCTTTCTTCTGAATACAGAATCCCTGCTAATTTCATTAACATTCACCTTCTCCTGTCTCATTTACCTGTGTCATCTGGAAATCCCTTTCAGTGTCCACACCCTTACATTCACAAATTGTTTCTGTCAAATTCTGTTACCTTTCAAACAAAAAGTGGAATAAAATGCGATCAAAAGCCAAATGTAAATAAAAATGGTATCACTGAAAGCGTCATCTTGTCCCGCAAAAAACAAGCCGCCATATAGCACAGTCAGTGGAAAGATAAAAAAGTTACGGCTTTCAGAATAAAACAATACAAAAATAATAATTTTTTCTATAAAATAGTTTTTATTGTTGTAAGGTGGCTGCCGGACAGGTCGTGGATGGGAGGTATGTGTCCACGACGTGCCACACTTCGGTGATGTAGGACCCGGAGAAGCAGGCTCCAGCACACATAGTGCTGAGAGGAATTTAATGGGCCCGGATTACAGGGCCGGGTTTTACGAGCAGAGCTAGGGGGGAACAGCTGCTCATTTACCTCCAGTCCAGGTCTTGGGAGGCTGATTTAAGACAGCTGCGCCTGTCTCAGCCTGTCTGTGTGTGTTGGGCAAGGTGAGCAGAACTTACATGTGCTGCTCAGACTCTGCTGGAGGCATAGAAAGGCACTTTGTTTAAACGGCTGAGGCCGTGCTGCATGGACTTGTTATTTTGAGCTTTGTTCTGTTATTCCTTTTTGTGCCAGGAAAAGGCTGTTACTTTTGTTTCCTCACTGGTGTATGGACACTAAATAAACCACCAGTTTGTTTGAACCCACGGACTGCATCACTGTGTGAACCTGTGCCTACCTCCAACGCGGCTCAGTGAGTACAAATCCCTACAATTGGTGAACGGGCACAGATCCCAAGCGGCAGTGTGACTGCTACAAGAAGACGTATATGTCCTGGGTGAAGTCGGCCATAAGCCAGCAAGTGTCGCCGGACAAAATGGAGGACCTGCTTAAACATCTGTTGCAGGCACAGCAGGCGCAACAAGCGCAGCACTGGCAGCAACAGCAGGCATAGTTCCAGCAGCAGTTCCTGCAGAGCATGCAGCAGCATCGGGAGCAGCTACAGCAGCAACGGGAGCAGCAGTAGGAAACAACTTCTGATGCAGCAGATCCAACAGCAGCAAAGACAAATGGAAATCCTGGCAGAGCAGATCCGTGGCAGGTCAACCGCCACATCTTCAAATCCAGGTGATGACTCACACGTCAGGAAGACGGTAAGAAGAGCATTACAAAAGATGAGCCCGGGTGATGACGTTGAGGCGTTCCTGACGGTCTTTGAGAGAGTGGCAGAGTGGGAGAAATTGCCTCCAGAGCAGTGGGCGGAGGTACTAGCGCCATATTTGACAGGGGAGCCGCAGAAGGCCTATTATGACTTGGCCTTGCAGGACGCGAAAGAGTATAAGTTGAAAACTGAGATTTTGGTACGCTTGGGAGTGACTCGGGTGCACCACTGGGCCTATTGCAGTGACAAACCTCCCCGGTCCCAGATGTTCGATCTCCTACACCTGGTCCAAAAGTGGTTTCAACTTGAATCTTCCTCCCCAGCACAGAAGGTGGAGAAGGTTGTTATAGACAGGTTTATACACTCACTTCCAAAGTCGGTGCAATCCTGGGTTGCCCAGGGAGACCCCCATAATGCCGATGACTTGGTGGAAAGATACCAGGCGGTTGAGAATTCCTTGGGGAAACAAGTGGTCGTAGCCTCTCCATACTGGGGTTCCCAAAAGGGGGCGGACACCCAAAAGAAGGGAGCTAGAGCCACACCTGGGGGGTGTCCTAGAGTTCAGGAGGGGTCTGAGTTGCTGCCCAATGTCCCACCCCATAATATAGTATGTTGGAGATGTCATACCTCTGGCCATATTGCCGCCCGGTGTCCCATAAACTCTGAGTCAGTGGACTGAAACATGGGCTGGCGTTGCTCCTATTTTGCCTCAACATGGCGAGGGCCCTCAGGCATGCTCAGTGTCAGTAAACGGGGTACAAGTCTCTAGACTATTAGACTCAGGAAGTTTGGTGACCCTGATAAGGGCCACACTCCCTCATCGACTGGTTCCTGCGAAGGTGGTGGGTGTCCAGTGTATCCATGGGGAGGCTAAGAACTATCCTATGGCCTGGGTGGATGTAAACACACATATCTCATGAAGTGGCAGTCGTTAAGGACCTATTGCATCCCATAATAATTGGACGTGACTTTGCATTATTCTGGGAAATGGGGGGGAAAGAGGGGACACCTGGTTGCTCAGACGACAGCCAGATCGCCCCTAAGGAAACTTCCCCGCAAAACATGGTAGACGAGATTCCCATGTGTGCTTGTGGGCTATGAGGATGAGGCAACATCCTCTGAGGCCAATATCCTTGAGCTGAAGGTGCCCGAGGGAAACTTTGGAACTGCCCAACTCAGGGATTTAACTCTGAAAGGGGCCTTTGAAAATGTTACTGTGTTAAATGGGGTGCCTCAGGAGCCGGGAGCTGACACTCGGTTCCCTCATTTTGCTGTGAATGAGGATTTGCTGTACAGAGTAACCAAGCCAAGGGGTGAGGTAATAGAACAGTTGCTGATGCCAGGGCCCTATAGACACAGGGTGTTAGACATGGCTCATTCCCATGTGTTGGGTGGTCACCTGGGTGCAGACAAGACACAGGAACGGATCCTCCAGAGATTCTACTGGCAAGGTTGCTATAGAGAAATAAAGTTATTGTCGTTTCTGCCCCACATGCCAGCTAACCTCCCCAGTGGCCCACTTCCGCAGTCCCCTAGTGCCCCTACCCGTCATCGAGGTTCCATTCGAACGCATAGCAATGGATCTAGTGGGGCCCCTGCTCAAGTCCACCCGAGGGCATCAGTATATCCTGGTGGTATTAGATTATGCTACATGGTATCCGGAGGCCGTACCACTACTAAACTCCTCCCCCAGGTGTATAGCCTGGGAGTTAGTCCACATGTTTTCAAGAACGGGGTTGCCTAAAGAGATCCTAACAGACCAAGGAACTCCATTTATGTCAAAGGTCATAAGGGAATTGTGCAAGACATTGCAGATTGCATAACTGAGAACCTCCATGTACCATCCCCAGACGGACGGACTGGTCGAGAGGTTTAACAAAACCTTGAAAGCAATGTTGAGGAAAGCAGTGGAAAAGGATGGCCGAGACTGGGACTGTCTGCTTCCCTATCTATTGTTCGCCATCAGGGAAGTTCCCCAAGCTTCCACAGGCTTCTCCCCGTTTGAATTACTCTATGGATGACACCCTCGAGGACTCCTGGATGTGGCGAAAGAGTCCTGGCAAACTGAGACCACTCCCTATAGGAGCATGGTGGAGCACATTGCCCAGATGCAAGAGAGGATTGCCCACGTGATGCCCATTGTGAGGGAGCACCTCCTCAAGACACAAGAGGCACAGTCCAGGGTGTATAATAGGTCGGCCAGGGTGAGACCGTTCAACCCAGGAGATCGAGTGCTAGTGCTAGTGCCCACAGTGGAGAGCAAGTTCATGGCCAAGTGGCAGGGCCCCTATGAGGTGGTAGAGAAAGTGGGGGAAGTTAACTATAAAATCCACCAACCGGGGAAGAGGAAGCCCTACCAAATTTACCATGTTAACTTGATTAAGCCATGGCAAGATAGAGAGCCCGTGGAAGCTCCCTGTTTAGTGGCTGAGGCTGACGCCGATGTGAAAGAGGTCAAGGTGGCAGAGTCGCTATCACGTGCCCAAAAGCAACAGTGCAAAGAGTTGCTACAGCGAAATAAAGACCTGTTTTTGGAGTTGCCAGGACTCACTCACGTCATAAAGCATGAGTTACTCACAGAGCCTCATGTTCGCGTCAATCTAAAACCATATCAGATCCCAGAGGCCCGCAGAGAGGTGATCTCAAAAGAAGTGAGGCGTATGCTTAACCTGAGAGTCATTGAAGAGTCCAAAAGTGGATGGTCCAGTCCTATAGTTTTAGTGCTGAAACCAGATTGTGAATGGCGGTTTTGCAACGACTATAGGAAGCTGAACGAGATCTCGAAGTTTGACGCCTACCCAATGCCTAGGGTAGATGAGCTTATCGAAAGGCTAGGACACGCTCGGTACATCACCACCCTGGACCACACCAAAGGATATTGGCAAATTCCCCTGTCCAAAGAGGCCAAGGTGAAGACAGCCTTCTCGACGCCAGACGGATGTTATCAATACGTCAGGATGCCGTTTGGGTTGCAGGGAGCTCCGGGTACCTTCCAGAGAGCCATGGACCGGATCTTAGCACCCCACAAAAAGTATGCTGCGCCTACCTAGATGACATAGTCATATTCAGCCAGGACTGGGAAAGTCATCTGGACAAAGTTCAAGCCATACTTAATGCCCTAAGGAAGGCAGGCTTTACCATCAACCCAGGGTACGTGGTTGGTAGAGGGGAAATAAAACCACAAATAAATAAGGTTGAGGCGCCCCTCTCAAAGAAGCAGGTCAGGGTGTTTCTAGACATTGTGGGCTACTATCGAAGATTTGTCCCTAACTTTGTCCTGATAGCAGCCCCGCTGATGGATCTTCTGAAAGGGATGAAGTCAGCTATGGCCAAGTGATCCCCGGAAGCAGAAGCGGCCTTCCAGGAATTGAAACTGGTCTTCTGTAAACAGCCAGTATTGGTGGCGCCCGACTTCTCCAAAGAGTTTGTGGTCCAGAAGGATGCATCGGATGTTGGGCTGGAAGCAGTCTTGTCCCAGGAGATTAACGGAGAAGAACACCTTGTAATATACCTCAGTCGAAGATCTCCACTTGTGAGAAGAACTACTCCATTGTAGAAAAAGAATGTTTGGCCATTAAGTGGGCGTTAGACACTCTGAGGTATTACCTGTTAGGTAGAAGGTTCAGGTTAGTGTCAGACCATGCCCCACTTAGGTGGATGCGAGAAAAGAAGGGGAACAATGCCAGAGTGACTAGGTGGTTCCTGGCCCTACAAGATTTTAGTTTCCGGGTAGAGCATAGACCTGGGAAACAACGTGGGAATACTGATGCCTTGTCAAGGGTTTATTGTATGATTGTAACACAGGTACTTTAGATGCAGTGACACAGAAGCACAGAGCAGCCAATACAGGGTTAATAAACAGGGAAAGTTTATGATAACAAGGTGAATCTCCACGCAGGGAGTAACAGGGGAAAATATGGGGAAATAGCAGGTATTAGTCTGTAACTGACAGTTTTCAGTTTAACTAGATGTAGCAGAGTCAAACCGGTAACAAACGACAGTTTTTTCACTTAGCTGACTTGTGTCCTCTACAAGGCAGTTGCCAGCTGGTGCTGGTGACGCTGTCTTCAGACTTTCCTGCCCAAACAATGCTCCGTCTTCTGGCGGCAGAGGGCGGTCTCCGGTTTTACCTGCTGAGCCCCTAGTCCATAACAGTGCACCTCACGTGCTCAGCTCTTCTTCCTACAGTCAGCTTGATTCCTCCGGTCCACTGCACTCGGATTCCTAGCTCCAAGTCCTGTAGCCAGGAGCCTGGACCCTCTCACACTGCTCTGCTCCGCAGGACCCAGCTTCACTTTCCCGCGCAAACGTCCACTTCTCTCCCTCTCTCTCGTCACACCAGGAGTCCCTCTGTCACCTGACCTCCCAGCTCTCTCTCTCGACACACCCCCTGCTTCCCTGTCACATGACTCCTCTGCTTGCAGTCTGTCTTCCCCCTGCAATAAGAGGTACGGCCTCGGCAGTTCCGGATCCCTTGCTCTGAAAGCACTCACACCCTGGTCTTCCCCCTTACATGGTGACAGAAGGTGCCAAGCCCCCCGGCTTTGGGCATAAGGGGGGTATGTAAGGTGGCTGCCGGACAGGTCGTGGACGGGAGGTATGTGTCCCCGAAGTGCCAAGCTTCGGTGATGTAGGACCCAGAGAAGCAGGCTCCAGCACACATAGTGCTGAGAGGAATTTAATGGGCCCGGATTACAGGGCCGGGTTTTACGAGCAGCTGAAAGAGCTGGGGGGGAACAGCTGCTCACTTACCTCCAGTCCAGGTCTTGGGAGGCTGATTTAAGACAGCTGCGCCTGTCTCAGCCTGTCTGTGTTGGGCAAGGTGAGCAGACCTTACATGTGCTGCTCAGACTCTGCTGGAGGCAGAGAAAGGCACTTTGTTTAAACGGCTGAGGCCGTGCTGCATGGACTTGTTATTTTGAGCTTTGTTCTGTTATTCCTTTTTGTGCCAGGAAAAGGCTGTTACTTTTGTTTCCTCACTGGTGTATGGACACTAAATAAACCACCAGTTTGTTTAAACCCGCGGACTGCATCACTGTGTGAACCTGTGCCTACCTCCAACGCGGCTCAGTGAGTACAAATCCCTACATGTGTAAAAGCGCCAAAACATAAAAAAAGATATAAATGTATTACCGCTATAATCGGACTGACCCAAAGTATAAAGCTGCCTTATCAATTTTACCACACAGGGGACGGCACAAAAAAAATCCCCTAAAAACAATTCCTGAATTGCTGGTTTTTGTTCATTCTGCCTCCCAAAAAATGGAATAAAAAGCGATCAAAAGATGTTATGTACCCGAAAATGGTACCAATAAAAATGTCAACTTGTCTTGCAAAAAACAAGCCCTCACATGATGCTGTCGGCAGAAATCTGGAAAAATTATAGCTCTAAAAATATGCAAAAACTTGTTTTAACAATAAAAAGCGTCTTTTATTGTGTGACAGCTGCGAATCATAAAAACCCCAATATGAATCTGGTATCGCTGTAATTGCACTAACTCGAAGAATAAAGTTGCCTAATCACTTTTACCGCCCGAGGAACAGTGTAAAAAAATTAATAAAACCAATTCTTTACCTTCTGTTGATTTGTTCATTCTGCCTCCCTAAGATTGCAGTAAGGCTCGGCTCACATTTATCCTGCGCTCTACGTTGAGCACTTACACCAGAACCCCCGGCTGATGATTCCCTATAATGAGGCAGATGGAGGCACTGTGGATGCCGTCTGACCTGTGATCCGGCGATGTCTGTCTTTTTATTAAGTGTGCATAAAAACGCAGTCCGCCACAGTTTTGTGCATTTCTGAAAAGAAGAACCCCGCTGAACAAAGGCCAGATGGAGTCCAAAATAACACTGCTGCCTCATTATACTGAATGTATCCCTCTGGGTTTCATGTGAATCACTCGGAGATTTAGATGGAAAACCCCATATAAGTCCTCAGCGTATAACGCTGGATAAATGTGATCCCAAATGTTATGTAAAATGTTCCCAATAAAAGCTTCAACTCAATTCACAAAAAAAGCCCCCACTCATGTCTGTCACCTGTTAATGGAAATATAAGTGCTTCCACGTTACTGGCAGCACAGGGGCTCTGGAAAAACTAAATGGCTCCTCGCCCTCCAAAAGAAATCCAGCAAATTCTGCGCTCCAAAATCCAAATGCGCCCTCCACAGTGTGCCTAAACCACATTTAGCGTCCACATGTTTGGCATTTCTGTAGCGATGAGAGCCCGCCTAACTTACGGGTGCAAATCTCCAGAGACATGAGCTGGGCATAATGTACTGGTCACTATAAAGTACTGGTCACTATAACGTACTGGTCACTACAACGGCAGTTTGCAATTTTCACTCAAAAACATCCACTGGTGCTTGTTTCTGGAAAACACCCATGGAGTCAAAATCATCACTACACCTGTAAATAAATTCTCAAAGGGGTATAATTTCCAAAATGGGGTCACTTGAGGGGGATTCTGCTCTTCTAGCACTTAGGGGCTCTGTATATGAAGTCCGCAAACTATTCTAGGAGGCAAATAGCGCTCCATCCCTTCCAAATCTTGCCGTTTGGCTAATCAGTACTGCACAGCCACATGTGGGGTTTTACTACATTCAGCAGAAATTTTAGGACAAATTTTGGTGCCATTTTTACCCATTTCCATGTGTGAAAATTTAAAATTTGGGGCTAAAACTAAATTTTGGTGATAAAAATGTAATTATTTTTACTTTACTGCCCAATGCTGTGACACACCTGTGCTGTCAATATGATCACTGCACCCCTAGATGAATTCATTCAGGGGTGTCGTTTGTAAAATGGGGTCACTTATGGGGGGTTCGGCTGATCAGGCACCTCAGCTCCTCTACCAATGTGGCATGGCACCCTCAAACCAGTCAAGCAAAATCTGAACTCCAAAATGTAGTTTTCAACCACATATGGGGTATCTGTGTACTCAGCAGAAATTGTACTAATGTGGGGTCCATTTCCTTTTGTTACCTTTGTGAAAATGCAAAATTTGGGGCTAAAGAATGTTCTTGTGGGAAAATGTGATTTTTTTTTATTTTCATGGCTCAACGTTCTAAACTTCTGTGAAGCACATGGGGGTTCAAGTTGCACACCACACATCTAGATAAGTTTTCCTCTACATATTGGGTATCTGCGTACTCAGGAGAAATTGCACAACAAATTGTATGGTGCATTTTCTACTGTTACCCTTGTAAAAGTAAAAAAATTGAGTCTAAAGTAAAATGTTTGTGAAAAAAAAGTTAAATGTTTATTTTTTCCTTCTATATTCCATTAATTCCTGTGTAGCACCTGAATAGGTTAATAAACTGCTTAAATGTGAGTTTGAGCACCTTGAAGGGTGCAGTTTTTAGAATGGTGTCACTTTTGAGTATTTTCTGTCATAGTGACCCCTCAAAGTGACTTCAAATGTGATGTGGTCCCTAAAAAAATGGTTTTGTAAATTTTGTTGTAAAAATGAGAAGTCGCAAAAAAACATTATGTTTCAACAAAACACAAAGCCCATCATAAATAATCATCTACAAATAATGCAGGAAAAGATCCCCCTCAAAAAGTTTAAAAATCTCCAATGGAAGATCATCCACCCTTGGGACTTTATCTTTCGAGATTTTCCCCACTGCTTGTTGTATTTCCATTACAGATATCAGCATTTCCAAAAGCTCTCTATTCCTATCCTCTAAAGATGGGAGGCATATTTTGGCTAAATATACTCAGTTTTTCTTGTGAATAGTTTTTTTTTTTTTTGTCGTCATCTCATTCAAATTCCCTAATAGTTGGTTCATTTTGGGGCAGCTGTCATAAGGCAGCTAACACTCTCCTAGTTTGATGAAGCTACCTCTCCTTGTTGGATAGAGGAGAAGGTTGGAGATACAATGCAGGATCTGTGAAAAATCATCAACATTCATTAGAGAGTTCAATTACAAACAAACAACAATGGTCCAAAAAAATTAAACAAATTACTCCAGCAAATAGCTTAGTAAAATAGGTAGCTAAAAAGAAAGCAAGCTAATAGATACTGTTTGGGAATAAATTAGGATAAAACAAATATATGGAGAATATATAAAAAACAGGAACATAATGTAATTCATTAATGTATCAATCATCCTGTTTTAAATAGAAAAAAAAATCCACACATTTGTAAGGGAAGAAGGAAGAAAAAAGAAAGGGAAAGAAAAGAAAGAGAAAAAAACACATCACCTATCCATTATGCAAAAGAAATTGTATAACATTTTTGTATGTATTAGTATTTTATAAAATATTTTATTAAATAAGTCTTTCAACTCTCAGCAAAAGACTTTCTATTTTTTTTTAAAGCCGAATTGAACCAAGCATTAGTACAAAATGTTGTTAATATGTTGTATGAGCAATATGTGTGAGATTAATTCTATGTGTGTTGTTACAAATTTTTTTTGTATATATACAGTGGGTATGGAAAGTATTCAGACCCCTTTAAATTTTTCACTCTTTGTTTAATTGCAGCCATTTGCTACATTCTAAAAAGTAATTTTTTTCTCATTAAGGTACACTCTGCACAAGTTTTTCACACCTGGATTTGTGGATCCTCTGCCATTCTTCCTTGCAGATCCTCTCCAGTTCTGTCAGGTTGGATGGTGAACATTGGTGGACAGCCACTTTCATCTCTCTCCAGAGATGCTCAATTGCGTTTAGGTCAGGGTTCTGGCTGGGCCAGTCAAGAATGATCACAGAGTTGTTCTGAAGCCACTCCTTTGTTATTTTAGCTGTGTGCTTGGGGTCATTGTCTTGTTGGAAGGTGAACCTTCGGCCAAGTCTGAGGTCCAGAGCACTCTGGAAGAGGTTTTCATCCAGGATATCTCTGTACTTGACCGCATTCATGTTTCCTTCAATTTCAACCAGTCATCCTGTCCCTGCATCTGAAAAACACCTTCATAGCATGACGCTGCCACCACCATGTATCACTGTTGGGATTGTATTGGGTAAGTGATGAGCAGTGCCTGGTTTTCTCCACACATATCGCTTAGAATTATCACCAAAAAGTTATATCTTCGTCTCATCAAACCAGAGAATCTTATTTCTCATAGTCTGGAAGTCCTTCATGTGTTTTTGAGCAAACTCTATGCGGGCTTTCATATGTCTTGCACTGATGAGAGGCTTCCACCGGGCCACTCTGCCATAAAGGGCCGACTGGTGGAGGGCTGCAGTGATAGTTGACTTTGTGGAACTTTCTCCCATCTCCCTACTGCATCTCTGGAGCTCAGCCACAGTGATCTTGGGGTTCTTTACCTCTCTCACCAAGGCTCTTCTCCCACGATTGCTCAGTTTGGCTGGCTGGCCAGGTCTAGGAAGACTTCTGGTGGTCCCAAACTTCTTCCATTTCAGGAGGCCACTGTGCTCTTAGGAACCTTGAGTAATGCAAAAATTCTTTTGTAACCTTGGCCAGATCTGTGCCTTGCCACAATTTTGTCTCTGAGCTCCTTGGGCAGTTCCTTTGAGCTCATGATTCTCATTTGGTCTGACATGCACTGTGAACTGAGAGGTCTTATAGACAGGTGTGTGCCTTTCCAAATCAAGTCCTATCAGTTTAATTAAACACAGCTGGACTCCAATGAAGGAGTAGAACTATCTCAAGGAGGATCATAAGGAAATGGACAGCATGTGACTTAAATCTTAGTGTCTGAGCAAAGGGTCTGAACACTTATGACCATGTGATATTTCAGTTTTTCTTTTTTAATAAATTTGCAAAAATTTCTACATTTCTGTTTTTTTTCAGTCAAAATGGGGTGCATAGTGTACATTAATGAGAAAAAAAATGAACTTTTTAGAATTTACCAAATGGCTGCAATGAAACAATGAGTGAAAAAATTAAAGGGATCTGAATACTTTCCGTACCCACTGTACACATACGATTTAGGAAATAAACTAAGGAAAGGTATAGAAAAAAGAAAGTGAGGACAGGTGCTCTGAAAGTAATTGCTATGCAAGTGAGCACCACCCACTACTACCACCAAAAAAGGTATAAATAAGCTGCATGTTTCAGTATTGAGCTATTTACCTGATGAAGGCTGGACCAGCCGAAACACGTTTTGTTTTTATCTTTGCATTTTAATAAACCGTATTGAAGAATCCTGGGAACAGAGTGGAAGCGCCAATTTCTTGTATTTTTTTAAAAAAGTATTTTCGTGTGAGATTATGTCCAATTTTCCTTTTTTCTGTTTTTTTGTGTTGTGCCAATACACACCAAGGAGATAAATATATGTATGACAAAACATGTGTAATTGCAATAATGTTCTTGGAGAAATACTTCATATTCTGGAACAATTTCAAGAGTGCCAACACTTTCTGCCATGACAATATATACCTTACATAGGAGACATGACTGTGACTATTATGAGGACAAGCCGTGAGGCTGGGTAATCAATAGGTCCGGGGTCAGATACTAAGAAAGCTCGTCATAGACAAAGGGGCTATGCAAAAGCGTAGTCAGATCACAGCCCGAGGGCAGAATTCCAGAAAGGTAATGGTTCAAGAAAAAAGGGCAAGAAAAAGGATGGTCAAAGCCAAGGTTGGGCAACTAGCATCAAATACAGAAACACAGAGAACAGACGAAGCACACACCATTTGAGCAAAGCTACAAGTGGCACTAATTGGGGGCAGAAAGCCAGCTGAATAGCCAGGTAATCACTCGAATAGCAGACACATGGGCAAAGACCCGGCCCAGGATGGCTGAACTGTCACTCAACATACTGACAGCTCAACAGTAGTGATGGGCGGACCTGTGGATGTTCGGGTCCGGCGGGTTCGGCCGAACATCTATTAAAAGTTTGGTTCGGGTACCAGAACAGTACTGGAACCCATTCATATGAATGGGAGGCCCGAACATCCATGGTTTCCCACGCTGTCATCTGCGTGACAGCCTGGGAAACATGGGCTGTGATTGGCGGTAAGATTGTTACCGCCGGACAGAGCATTGCGGAGTCACGCTGTCAGATGTCAGCATGAGCCTGCAGCTGTGACTAGCAGTAAAAAGGCTACCACCAGTCACAGGCTTCGACTGATAAGAGACTACTACTCCCATCAGCCTTCGCCTGCTGACACTGATAACAGCGAGAGGAGGTGCCGCTGATGGGAGTAGTCATCAGTTGGCACCTTTGCTCAAAGTAAAGAAAAAAAAAGTTTAAATAAATATATATTGAAATAAAAATAAAAAACAGTTATACTCACCTTAACACCTAATCCCTGAAGCCAATGTCCCCTTGTAAAAATCAAAAATCAAAAAACACCATAATACTCACCTAACATCTAATCCCCGAAGCATTGTCACCTGTAAAAGAGAAAAATTAATAAACCACCATAATGCTCACCTATCTGCCGTAATCCATATTGTCCTACGACGATCCGAATCACATGTAGAGCAGTCAAATCAGCTGATGTGACTGCTCTATCAGGCAGTTGGCTACACATGTAATCGTTCCCATGCAGCGGCAGTGCTGCAACTGAAGTCACCGGGGTTCATCAGCTGATGAACTCCTGTGAATTTTCTCACAGCAGCTCAGAGCTACACACTGCCTGTGTCAGTGTATAGCCGACTGTCATGTAGAGCACTCATTTCAGTGACTGCTGATGTGACTCCTCTACAAGTAATCCGGATCATCGTGGGACAGTGTAGATTATCTTCACGGCGGACAGGTGAGTATTATGGTGGTTTATTATTTTTCCTCTTTTACTGGTAACAATGGCTTTGAAGATTAGGTGTTAAGTGAGTACAAATTTGCTTTTTTATTTTCTATTTTCTTACAGGGGACAATGGCTTCAGAGGACTAGGTGTTAGGTGAGTATAATTGTGTTTTTTATTTTTACATAAATTTGTAAAACCGTGTGGACTTTTATTTCAAATAAAGGTTTTTTTTTCAGGCTGTGTCTTTATTTCCAAACTTTTACTATGGGGTTAGTAATGGGGGCATCTTATAGACACCTATCCATTACTAACCCCTTGGCTTCATGTCAGCTGCCAATACAAGGCTGACATGAACCCAACCGTATTAACGCACTTGCCACTGCACCAGGGAAAGTGAGAAGAATCGAGGCTAAACACCAGATTTGACGCATCTTATTGATGTGCCATTTCTGGGGCTGCTGAGGGCAGATTTTATTAGCCTCGGAGGGGGCCAATATCCATGTGCCCTTCCCTGGCTATTGATATCAGCTGACAGCTGTCTGTTTAGCCTTTGCTGGTTAGATTTTATAGGGGGGCCCTACTTCAATATTTTTCTGAGGTCCCCCTGTAACCTAGCCAGTAAACACTAATCAAACAGATGTGAGCTGTTATTGATAGCCAGGGAACATTTGGGCCTAATGACCCCTTCCTAGGCTATTAATATCAGCCCGCAGCTGTCTATTTAGCCTTTGCTGGTTAGTGAATATAGGGGGGACCCCACGTCAATTTTTTAGGAGATTCCCCTCTAATAACCAGTAATGGCTAAGTAAACAGCTGTCAGCTGATATTAATAGCCTCAGAACCTTTAGGGCTGTTGGTTCATTCCCAGAATATGATCAGCCCCCAGCAGTCGGCATTCCCTCTACTGATTTTAAAAATTATGGGGGACCCCATGTTTTTTTTTCCTGTTTTTTTTTTAATCAACAAGTACAATCCCCGCTGCGGGGATTCACCGGTTTCAAACCCAAGATCGGAGGGTATGTATGAGTTATACATACTGCCGGCGAGTGGGCGCCGCCTCACTCTCCATACACTTGTACGCTCATTAGACGGCCACGTCACTAGACAGGGTGCGGCTTCGGCTCTATACAAGTGTATGGAGCGAGGCTGCGCCCACTGGCTGGGGGTATGTATAACTCGTACATACCCTCTGGTTCCGGGTCAGAAATCGGTGAATCCCTGCATCCTACAATTCATGCGCTGGGGCGATTCTGTGTGACTGCAGTCACACAAAGTGACTGAAGACTTATTGGTTTTGACCAGACAACCCCTTTAAAATGCCCCTCAAAGTTTCTCATGAGGTTTCCGGGCCTCGCAGCTGACAGGGGACCTGGTGGCTTTGAACTCTGGTGAAAGGTTACCTGAGTTCAAGCCACCGGGTCTCATGGTAGCTCTGGTGCCGGACTGTTGCGTGCCGGATGGGTGCTGAGTGCAGCTCACATCGTTGTTGTCTGTTCTCCCTGACATCACCACGACCAGGCGACAATGATGGGAGTTGTAGTCAGCACCCGCAGTGTACATTATGTGTAAAATAAATTTTTTTAAAAAAACAGCGTGTGCTTACGCCGATTATTCCTAACCACCAAAGGGAAAGACGCCTGCTGGTGGCTAATATTACCAGCCAGGGAAAGGGGCCATTAGCTCAAAATGTTCCCTGGCTGTTAATAACAGCTCACAGCTGATTGGTTAGCATTTACTGCCTAGTTTACAGGGTTTCCCTATTACTTCTAACCAGCGAAGGCTAAACAGACAGCTGCGGGCTGACATTAATAGCCTAGGAAGGGGACATTAGGCCCAAATGTTCCCTGGCAATTAATAACAGCTCATGGCTGTTTGATTAGCGTTTACTGGGTAGTTTACAGGGGGACCCCAGAAAAAAATTGACATAGGGTCCCCCTATAAAATCTAACCAGCAAAGGCTAAACAAACAGCTGTGAGCTGATGTTAATAGCCAGTGAAGGGGCCATGGATACTAGCCCCCAATAACATCAGCCCTCAGAGGCCACAGAAATGGTGCATCAATAAGATGCGTCAAATCTGGCGCTTAGCCTGGGCTCTTCCCCTGGTGCGGTGGCAAGTGGGGTAATAGAGTTGGGGTTCATGTTAGCCTTGTATTGGCAGCTGACATGAAGCCCATGGGTTAGTAATGGAGGGCGTCTATAAGACGCCCCCATTACTAACCCCATAGTAAAAGTTTGTAAACTACAAGTGATCCGTTTGTAAACTACAAGTTTGTAAACTATAAGTGATCCACATTGTCGTGGGACAGTATGGATTACGTTGGATAGGTATTATGGTGATTTATTATTTTGGATTTTTTTACAGGGGACAAGGGCTTCAGGGTTTAGGGGTTAAGGTGAGTATAACTATTTTTTATTTCAATATTTATTTACTTATTTTAACTTTTTTCTTTACTTTGAGCACAGGTGCCCACAGGTGACTACTCCCATCAGCGGTGCCTGCTTTCGCTGTTATCAGCGATAGCAGGCGTAGGGTGATGGGAGTAGTAGTCTCTCATCAGCTCTCACTGTTATCAGCAACAGCAGGCATAGGCTGATGGGAGTATGAAAACCTACAAACCAACCATATGATATATGGTTCGTAATCCCTATAAAACTAGAAAAACCGACATATAATCCATTTTGGGAGGAAAGAGGGTTAAATATAAGGGGAGAAACTCCTCTAATAGTTAATTATATCTAATTCGCCTATTGGTCGACCCAAAATGACAAAGTAGGGATTTTGTATCGTAAAATGTAAATTTTATTAAATAGTATTTAAAGTTTATACAAAGACAATAAATAAGAGAAGAAATAAGAAGAAAGGAGGGATGGAGGAGGTGGAGGACGGCTATAGAGGCAGGATGAAAAAATAACAATCCTGCAGGGAGACTAACATCCCTAAACCAGCATAGGTTAAATAATAGATGTAAATATAAGCTGCCAGCCATGTAATATATGGTAGAAAAACCTGGCATAGATCATGTCAAATAATACTTTCATATAAAAAGCATCAATAACAAAGGGTAAGTATAACATGGAACATTCAAGGTAATAATCTTATAATGAGAGCCAATGACAAAAATGAGCATAGCATATAATGTGAGAGAAGTCAATAGTGGGCTATAGATTTAGGAGTTACACTGGGGAATAATCATAATTGTCAGGTCTAGAGCAACAGCCCTGTAAGATTTCTATTACCTTGTGCCATGAGAATGAGGTCTAAGGCAGCATGCCCTGTGATGCTGGAGGGGTGTAGCAGCCTCTACGCGCGTTTCGCCCGGAAGTGGCTTCGTCAGGAGGCGTGGCTATCGTGAGGGAGAGGGGCACTTTATATATGTAGGTGAACCAATCAGAATCCCGCATACAATGGAGCTCCGCCCCCGGCGATGACGTGGCAGACGGCGACGCGCTCCGCCCCGGACGCCGTCGGAGCGGAAGCCCATATGCACAATGGTAAGTAGTATTAGGTATGTGATATGTCAAGGAAGCAAAGTGTGGAAAAGACTGGAGACTACATGGAGTGCAGCGCAGTACAGACACCTGGAATGGCCACTTCACTGTGCCGTAGAGTGCTGCAGCTCACGTCAGCAGAGGAAAAGAGGCAAAGATACGGGAAGTAGCAAGTTATAAAGGTCATTCAATCCCAACAATGAAAGAGGTAAGTCAATACACAATGTATATGTCCCCCATGGACAATTGTATATATTATAAGTAATGTTGAGCGATACCTTCCGATATCAGGAAATATCGGATTGGATCGGGCCGATACCCAAAAAGTATCGGATATCGCTGATTCCGATACCGGAAACCAATGCAAATCAATGGGACACAAATATCGGAATGAAAATAAACTCTTTCTTTCCTTGTAGGTTAATTCTACATGAAGGAAAACAACTAACAATAATGTAGAATGTATTGGGGGAGGTAGTTGCCCAAATCGATGGGAACAGTGCTCACAGTGAAACATGAAAAGCCGGCAATTCAGCAGCGGCATATACCGGTACCCGACAATTTATAACAGAAAGAATAGAGCTTCACACACATAGATTAGATAGATAGAAACATGTCAGTCACATATATATGAAGTACAGTGACAGTGTTGCTTACTGTACTTGTCATTTAGTGTAAAGGATTTATTAAAAAAAATATTAGTGTTTTCATGCACCGTCTCTTTAAAAAAGCCGGCCGGCAATTCAGCAGCGGTACCCGACAATTTAGAATAGAAAGAATAGAGAATCACACATAGATTAGATAGATAGAAACATGTCAGTCATGTATATATGAAGTACAGTGACAGTGTTGCCAACTGTACTTGTCATTTAGTGTAAAGGATTTATTTAAAAAAATATTACTGTTTTCATGCACCGTCTCTTTAAAAAAGCCGGCTGGCAATTCAGCAGCGGTACCCGACAATTTAGAATAGAAAGAATAGAGAATCACACATAGATTAGATAGATAGAAACATATCAGTCACGTATATATGAAGTACAGTGACAGTGCTGCCAACTGTACTTGTCATTTAGTGTAAAAGATTTATTTAAAAAAATATTACTGTTTTCATGCACCGTCTCTTTAAAAAAGCCGGCCGGCAATTCAGCAGCGGTACCCGACAATTTAGAATAGAAAGAATAGAGCATCACACATAGATTAGATACATAGAAACATGTCAGTCACATATATAAGAAGTACAGTGACAGTGTTGATTACTGTACTTGTCATTTAGTGTTAAAATAAAGGATTTATTAAAAAAAAAAATGGCGTGGGGTTCCCCGTAATTTTAGTCTTTAGCGGAGGTTAAGCAGACGGCTGGGGCAGATGTTTGAAGCCTGGGAAGGGGGTAATACCCACGGAGCTCCCCACGCTACTAATATCAGCCCCCAGCTGAATACCTAGCCTTTACTAGCTATTAAAATGGGGGACCCCCCCAAAAAATGACGTGAGGTCCCCTCTATTTTAATAGCTAGCAAAGGCTAGGCAGACAGCTGGGGGCTGATATTAATAGCCCAGAAGGGTGCCATGAATATTGGCACCCTCCCAGGCTAGAAACACCAGCCGTCAGCCGCCCCAGAAATGGCGCATCCATAGGATGTGCCAATTCTGGCACTTAGCCTCGCTCTTCCCACTGCCCTGTAGCGGTGGCAGTGGGGTAATAGTGTTGGAGTTGATGTCAGCTTATAATGCCAGCTGACATCAAGCCCAGGTTAGTAATGGAGAGGCGTCTATAAGACACCCCCATTACTAACCCCATAGTCAAAGTTAAAAATAAACACAAACACCCAGAATAAAATCCTTTAATTGAAATAAACACACAATTCTTTATTGTTCTAAATTAAACCATACTTACCATCACGCCCATTCCAGCTGAAGCCAACGATCTCCTGCAATAAAAGAAAAATAATAAAGCAACCTCATCCTTACCTTTCCATGGTTCCCAGGACAGCTTCAGCTCTGCTACATCGAGATGACAGGCTGCCATCCAGCCTGTCATCCCGCACGTCACTGACAGCATGGAAGAATTCTCCTGCGCATGCGGTGAGCGTGAGAGACTCGGCTCATCTGCTGCGGTCCAGAGAGAGGGGAGATTTTGAGATTTATGGTAATTTAACATTTGAAGAGAGGGAAGCTCTGAAACAATTGCAAAGGGACAAACAGATTGAAATTAAACCTGCCGACATGGGGGGATCAATTGTCATAATGGATCGTGATAAATATATTTGTGAGATTCAAAGGCAATTTATGGATATTGAAACATATATGCCTTTGAAAAAGAATCCATTATCTGAAATACAAATTAAGATTAAAAATGTGGTTGACAAACATAGATCCAGTGGTATTATTGATACCAAATTGGTTGAATATTTGATTAAGGTGGACCCTATTACCCCTGTGATCTATGTGTTACCTAAGGTCCATAAGACTTTAATTGACCCCCCCGGGAGGCCAATAGTAGCTTCATCAGAATCTGTGTTGAGCCCTCTGTCGATTGTTTTAGAACGAATTTTGACCCCCTTTACTAAAAAAAGTAAATCTTTTCTACTTGATACAGGCGACTTTTTGCAAAAAATTAAAAATATTGATGACATCTCTGAAAATGCCATTATTGCCACTATTGATGTGGTTAGTTTATATACTTCCATTGAACACCAGAAGGGGTTAAATGCAGTTAATTGGACATTGGAGGAATTTCAAGTCCCTGAAGCACGGCGAGAGTTTATATCTGATCTACTTGAAATTGTTCTATATGAGAATTACTTTTTATTTCAAGATGTTTTTTACAAACGAAAAAAGGGGATCAGTGATGGGTGCTAATGTGGCCCCCCCATATGCAAACCTATATATGACATTTTTTGAAGAAAAATTTGTCTACTGTCATGAATTATTTAAAACCCATGCTAAAATTTGGTTAAGATTTATAGATGATATTTTTTGCATATGGGAGGGGCCACATGAAACACTCATGGAGTTCCAGAATTATTTAAATGGTATATGGCTAGAATTAAAATTTACTTTATCATGCGATGGTCTACACATGAATTTTCTGGATACAATGATTATTAAGACTGGCACTGGAGATGTAGATATTGATCTATATAAAAAAACTACAGATAGAAACAGTTTTTTACATTTTAAAAGTGCCCACCCGTATTCTATGAAACAAGCGATTCCTAAATCACAACTTTTAAGAGTAAAAAGGATTGTTACAGATCCTGTAATTTGTGAACAGCGCATGAAAGAAATGAGGAACAATTTTCAACACCGTGGTTACCCCAAACATGTTTTGGATCAGGCAGAGAGAGATATGGAATTGGACAGGGTTAAAAGAGATGATAATATGTCTCGAATACCTTTCGTTAGACAACATCACCCGATTAATGTTAAAGTTGATAAAATCATTAAAAAACATTGGCATATTTTGAAGGAAGCTTTTCCAAATGTGAATGAGTTTCAAACGCTTCCCAGAATCTGCAACAAAAAGGTTCCTAATATCAGGGATAAATTAGTGCGTGCTGATGTAGGCAGTGATTTATTGATCCCCAGGCAGACATTCCTTAGTACAAAAAACAGAGGCACGCATCCCTGCTTGGGATGCGCGCAATGTAATAATGTTATTAGAGGAGAATATTTTTGCCATCCCCATACTGGGAAGAGATTTAATATAACAGGTCTTTTCACTTGTAAATCTACCAATGTTGTCTATTTGATTAAGTGCCCCTGTGGTTCTATTTATATAGGAGAGACTACGCAGGCTGTCGGTGTACGTATTAACAAACATAAATCTTCAATTAGATGCAGCGATGTCACACTCCCGTTGCCACAACATTTTAAAGAAAAAAAACATTCTGTGGCACAATTAAAATACCAAGTAATTGAGGAAATTCACACACCTAGAAGAGGGGGAAGCCTCAAAAAACTTCTTTTGAAGAAAGAGGCATATTGGATCTTTACACTTAATAGTTTATTTCCCAATGGTCTCAATAGGGATTATAATGTAAGTCAAATGTTCTAAAAGATTTTTTTTTTTTTCCTCTTTTTTAGACTATTCAAAATCAATGAACATTTTTTCTGGATATTACAATATTGGATGAGGTCAATGAAAAAACAACCTGTGGATATGGCTATATTCTGCAGTAGTGTTACACAGGGGCGGACACAGACTGTAGTGGGCCCCTGTGCAAGAAATTTTTGGGGGCCCCCCCTGCCCTTCATAAGGCAACAAAGTTATGTAAACATAACCCCCCCATGTGCAGCTCTCATCCCATGTGCAGCTCACCCCCCCCGTGCATCTCTCATCCCCCCGTGCATCTCTCACCCCCCCCGTGCATCTCTCACCCCCCCGTGCATCTCTCACCCCCCCGTGCATCTCTCACCCCCCCATGTGCATCTCTCACCCCCCCCATGTGCATCTCTCACCCCCCCCATGTGCATCTCTCATCCCCCTCCCATGTGCATCTCTCATCCCCCTCCCATGTGCATCTCTCATCCCCCTCCCATGTGCATCTCTCATCCCCCTCCCATGTGCATCTCTCATCCCCCTCCCATGTGCATCTCTCATCCCCCTCCCATGTGCATCTCTCATCCCCCTCCCATGTGCATCTCTCATCCCCCTCCCATGTGCATCTCTCATCCCCCTCCCATGTGCATCTCTCATCCCCCTCCCATGTGCATCTCTCATCCCCCTCCCATGTGCATCTCTCATCCCCCTCCCATGTGCATCTCTCATCCCCCCCATGTGCATCTCTCATCCCCCCCATGTGCATCTCTCATCCCCCCCATGTGCATCTCTCATCCCCCCCCATGTGCATCTCTCATCCCCCCCCATGTGCATCTCTCATCCCCCCCCATGTGCATCTCTCATCCCCCCCATGTGCATCTCTCATCCCCCCCATGTGCATCTCTCATCCCCCCCCATGTGCATCTCTCATCCCCCCCATGTGCATCTCTCATCCCCCCCCATGTGCATCTCTCATCCCCCCCATGTGCATCTCTCATCCCCCCCATGTGCATCTCTCATCCCCCCCATGTGCATCTCTCATCCATCCCATGTGCATCTCTCATCCCCCCCATGTGCATCTCTCACCCCCCCATGTGCATCTCTCATCCCCCCCCATGTGCATCTCTCATCCCCCCCCCATGTGCATCTCTCATCCCCCCCCATGTGCATCTCTCACCCCCCCCCATGTGCATCTCTCACCCCCCCCCATGTGCATCTCTCACCCCCCCCATGTGCATCTCTCATCCCCCCCCATGTGCATCTCTCATCCCCCCCCCATGTGCATCTCTCATCCCCCCCCCATGTGCATCTCTCATCCCCCCCCATGTGCATCTCTCATCCCCCCCCCATGTGCATCTCTCATCCCCCCCCCATGTGCATCTCTCATCCCCCCCCCATGTGCATCTCTCACCCCCCCCCATGTGCATCTCTCACCCCCCCCCCATGTGCATCTCTCACCCCCCCCCCCATGTGCATCTCTGATTCCCCCCACTCCTGGTTAATTAATTGTATTTAAAAAAATAAAACTTGTTATACTTACCCCCATGCGATCCCTGCAGAATCCTGGCGCTCGTCCACGTCGCTGCCACCACGTTCTCCTGACGTTCGGCCATGTGACGGCGCCACATACATAGCCATCAGCTTTTGTTTTGGCCAAAAGATTTTTAAAGCCGCCACCACGATAAGGTAGACTCTTCTGGCCGGGCCCTACTCTAACCTATTAAAATTTTCTTAAAATATGCAATACTCTTTTTAGATATATGTTTATTTAGTTTTCTTTAAGGGAATGTGTCATATACATTTTTTTTTAAAATGACCAATAATACCACATACAGGGAATACCGCCACACCATGACCAGACCACATATTACCACAACATAGTGACCGAATAATACCACACAGAAGGGAGAAAAACTGCCACACCATGACCAGACCACATATTACCACCACATTACTAATATTACCATAAGTGTCATTATACACGGGAGCTCTATACATGGTATGTATAATGTAAGTGTCCAGGTAATCTAGTGATCACCAGTGACATTATACACAGGAGCTCTGTATATAGTGTCAGTGTACAGGTAATACAGTGATCACCAGTGACATTATACACAGGAGCTCTGTATATAGTGTACAGGTAATACAGTGATCACCAGTGACATTATACACAGGAGCCCGGTACATAGTATATAGTGTAAGTGTACATGTAATACACTGACTCACTGGTGACGTCTCTAGGTGAAGTCCTTCAGCTACGCTTTTCTCCTTCATCCAGCACAGACCGCCATCACGTCTTCCAGCCAGGACTCATCTCTGCATAAAATAACACAGTTATCTAGAGCACATTCCCCAACTTCTACATTACGCAGCTGAATACAGACGTGCATCCACCATCAATATATGGTTAGTTATTATGCCACCTACCATTCCAAATATAAATTGTAATCCACCACGGTGCCCCCATTAACTGTAAATAGGCACTCAATATATAATTTAATTAGAACCTCTACTCTTTCCGCCAATTTGTTACCAGTTACACTCCTGCATCCGCAACGCCCCCTACTCTATGCTTCCTGCTCCCCGCATTCATTATTTACATGCACCCCCTGCCCCAATTCATTATATCATGTCCGTGCTCTCCCCACCCCATCATCATTTATCATTTACTCTCCCCCACCCCACATTCATTATGTGCAGCTCATTATCCCCCTACTCCCAATTCCCCCATGTGCAGCTCATTTTCTCCCAATTCCCCCATGTGCAGCTCTCACCCCTCCATGTGCAGCTCTCAAACCCCCCCATGTGCACATCTCTCACCACCCCCCATGTGCACATCTCTCATCCCCCTCCCCCACATGTGCCCCTCTCTCATCCCCCTCCCCCACATGTGCCCCTCTCTCATCCCCCTCCCCCACATGTGCCCCTCTCTCATCCCCCCACGAGCACCTCTCTCACCCCCACATGTGCACCTCTCTCATCCCCCTCCCCCACATGTGCACCTCTCTCATCCCCCTCCCCCACATACGTGCATCTCCCATCCCCCCCCCACACACACATGTGCATCTCCCATTCCCCCCCCCACACACACATGTGCATCTCCCATTCCCCCCCCCCACACACATGTGCATCTCCCATTCCCCCCCCCCCACACACACATGTGCATCTCCCATTTCCCCCCCCCCACACACACATGTGCATCTCCCATTTCCCCCCCACACATGTGCATCTCCCATTCCCCCCCCACACACATGTGCATCTCCCATTTCCCCCCCACACACATGTGCATCTCCCATTCCCCCCCACACACATGTGCATCTCCCATTCCCCCCCACACACATGTGCATCTCCCAATTCCCCCCCCCACACATGTGCATCTCCCAATTCCCCCCCCCACACACATGTGCATCTCCCAATCCCCCCCCCCCACACATATGCATCTCCCAATTCCCCCCCCCCCACACATGTGCATCTCCCAATTTCCCCCCCCCCCACACACATGTGCATCTCCCAATTCCCCCCACTCCTAGTTAATTGTATTTTTAAAAAAATAAAACTTGTTATACTTACCCCCATGCGATCCCTGCAGAATCCTGGCGCTCGTCCAAATCGCTGACACCAGGTTCTCCTGACTTCCGGCCATGTGACGGCACCGTCACATGACCGGAAGTCAAGGGAATCTTGAAGGCGCTGCCACGGCAGCGCAGCACAGCGCTGAGATGTCCCGGACCCGGCGCTTAGCATGGGGCCAGGGGCCCCATGAGGCGAGAGATGCATAAGAGGGGGGCCCCCAACGGGGCTCCGAGGGGGCCCCTACCGGCCGGGCCCCATACTGGAGTCAGGGCAGTCATGCCCTGATGGCGGCCCTGCTGAGGCTGGAGGGGCCCCCTCTCCCTCGGGGCCCCCGTTCAATGAACCGGCTGCACGGGCGGTAGTTCCGCCCCTGGTGTTACATATTATTTGGGGTATGAAATTATGTGTTTCTGAGACTTCATATTTATTAATTTTTATTTTTTTATTTTGAGTTAATTTATTCCTATTATAGGATTCATTATTGGTGCCATTTTATAAGATCAATCTCTTCACATATTGAATCTAGAGAACATCATAGGGTTAATAAATAAATAAATAGAATATAAAAAACCTCTACAATCAGGGGTATATATCTACAAAAAATTCTTCATGGAACTATCATGATTTGATTATGCATGATATTACTTGATTATTGATATTATGAAGAGGTGATCTGTGGATATGGCTATATTCTGTAGCAATATAATATATTATTTGAGACATGAAATTATATGTTTTTGGGATTTTCCATCACCTGGAATTTATTTATCCTCACAACAAGATTAGTAGTTGGATGATTATGAGCACGATATGTGATGACACAATTGTGATCTGATTCTATATAGAAAGATCTTGTTATCTAGTATATACACATAGAGATTAGTCTCTTCTCAATCCAGAGAGCATTATAAGATGAATAATAATAATAATAATAAATAAAAAATTCTTCAGCAAAAAATTTTTTTTAGATATGATGTTTATATAATGAACTTTCCATGTAATAATTGCATTTTGCGATGTTGCAGTTGGGATATTACATTATATATGACATGATTTAAATATTGGTAGCATTTTAACGATTGGAGACAATATGTTGGGGCTACTAATTATATAGAGTGAGCATTATAAAATTAACAATAAAAATTATAAAATTAATAGAAACAATAATAAAAAATATAAAAAACCTAAAAATATATTAATATATATAATTAGTGATGTATAAAAATATTCTATAAAATTATACCATCTATAGCAATTTGTGGATTGTTCACCCATACATTTTGATTAGGTGGATTGGACTATTTAAAATTGAATTTTTATTTTCATTTTTATTTTTTTGTTTTTGTATCAGTATGGAGATATCATTTGTTTTTTATGATACTTTATTATTTTGTACATGTTGTATTTTGTGTTATATTCTGTTGTGGTTTTTGTATATTTCTTTGTATTTTTTTGTAAAAAAAATTTTATGATGTCATTTCCTTTGAATTCCTCTATATATATGTGAAAGTCTTTTTTGTTATCCACAATTGAAAAAAGCCTGAGAGGGGCTGAAACGTCTTGTTGTAGTTTTCCTACATGTGGAATAAATGAACTGATCGAATACACGTGAGTGCCGGGATTTCTTCATTTTACCCAGTTGAATACCTAGCCTTTACCAGCTATTAAAATGGGGGACCCCCAAAAAAATGACGTGGGGTCCCCCCTATTTTAATAGCTAGCAAAGGCTAGGCAGACAGCTGGGGGCTGATATTAATAGCCCAGGAAGGGTGCCATGAATATTGGCCCCCTCCCAGGCTAGAAACACCAGCCGTCAGCCACCCCAGAAATGGCGCATCCATAGGATGTGCCAATTCTGGCACTTAGCCTCGCTCTTCCACGCTGCCCTGGTGCGGTGGCAGGGGGTAATAGTGGTGGGGTTCATGTCAGCGCCAGCTGCCATGAAGCCCAGGTTAGTAATGATGGGCGTCTATAAGACACCCCCATTACTAACCTACAAAGTGTTAAAAAGAAAACACACACTACACCCAGAAAAAAATAATTTATTTGAAATAAAACACACCATTTTATTTAATTCTTAGTTTACTAAAAAAAAATAGTTACCTGTCCACGTTCCTGCGCTGATCTCCCATGCACAGCTGTCACATCTGGAGATGGTGACAGCTGTGCATGGCTGCTGTAAGCTCACACTGCCGGGAACACGTCCGCTCCCGGCAGCGGGAGCCACTGACTGAGGTCACCGGAGTGCATTCAGTCAGCGCAGCTCCAGAGACCTCCTTTACGGCACTGCTGTACCGTGGGAATTTCTCACTGTACAGCAGGGCCGTAAAGGAGCTAACCGGAGCAGCGCTGCCTGAACTCCGGCGAACCCGCTCATGCAATGACGGGGCTGCCCCATCATTCTAGCGGCGGCAGCGGTTCAGAGCGGTCACATTCTATGTGGCTGGTCTAAACTGGAGATCTTCGTGGGACACTCGTGGACTACTATGGAGGGGTAAGGATAAGGTTGTGGTTTATTATTTTACATTTTATTACAGGAGATCGATGGCTTCGGGGAATTAGGTGTCTAGGTGAGTATAGGTGTAGTTTTTTATATTTTACTTTATTTTAGGTGGCGATCGGCGGGGACAGGTAATGTATAAACTAATTTATTGTAGGTAACCACTGGCCACCAATGACATGTATTTAAAATTTATTGGGGACCAAAAAAAACATGTATAGGGGCAAAAATAGCACATGGGGCAGTTTAAATAGCAGGATCAGGCTGATGGGAACTACTGCTCCCATCGAGCTGATCCTGCTGGCACGAGTGGACTGGGCACAGACATAGGCCGATGGGAGTAGTAGTGTCACATCGGCCTATGTCTGCCTGCACGCACACACCCGCAGACATCGCACAGACACCGCGCACACCCGCAGACACTCGCAGACATCGCACAGACACCGCGCACACCCCCACAGACATCGCACAGACACCCCGCACACACCCGCAGACACCGCGCACACACTAATCATGACGGGCTGATGGTCTGGAAGGTGAGGCTGACCTGTGCGGCCGTGGGAAAGTTCATATGAGTTCATGCAATGCAGTCAAGCATGAACTCACATGAACCCTCTGAGGGCACCGCGGCTACTTCAAATGAACAGCTGATCGGCATCAGCGGATACTTCAGCTGTTCATTTGAAATAACCGGCGGGAAAGCGCAGCACAGAACGGGAAAGCCGGTGGTGAAGTCTTTTCACTGCCGGCTTCCCCGCCCGGGTCCTTCGCTCCCCGCTCCTTGGTGCTGTGTTCCCCGCCCGGTCCTAACTTACGATCAGGATGGGGGGAGCGGAGGATCGGGGTGGGAGGCTGCGGGAAAGCAGTATGGGGCTGTGTGATTGTTTAAAAGCCGGCGGCTTTTTACCGCCCGCCGGCTTTTAAACAATGAGGAGAATTTTTTCAAGCTGGGATGGCATTCTGATGACAGGCTGGATCGCAGCTGAGCACTGCCATCCAGCTTGTCATCCTTCAGAGACACTGCAGAGCGCAGGCATTATGGGAACTTCCGATTCCGGTATTCGATATTGTAAAAGTATCGGAATTAAGTATCGGAATTCCGATACCGCGAATATCGGCCGATACCCGATATTTCAGTATCGGAATGCTCAACACTAATTATAAGTCCATCAGGGGACACATCAGAAACCGTATAGATATATATATTATATATTCCCCATGGATAGAAAAAGATTATATGACTTATAAATCCATCAGGGAACATATAAGGAGCTTCAGATATGTGGCTCACAATCAAAACGTCATTGGAGAAGCGGGGTCACCAAGAGGTGAGAGCCATCAAGATCATATCCAGATGGCCACAATATTTGCAGATCATAGATGGTGATCCCGTAGAAATTTATAGATGGTAGGTTAAGGGGCTCATATCGGGAAATATAGGTATAGGAAGAAATGATAATAATAATACGTCAAAAATACATATCAATTTAAGAGTAGTTTTACAACAGACGAATATTATGACAATAAGAGTATATATGAATTCCCTTGTAGGTCTCTACTGTTACATTGTTCATGTTCTTGAATTCGTCCATTCTGGGATATGTAGACTTTGTTCAGTGTTCATTAGAATAATTCCTGGATCACATCTCCCACTAGGTGATTGTACACATATGCCTCCATGTAGTCATAACACGACAAATCTGAATCAGGTGAACAAACAAAAAAAGAAATGTAAGATAAAAATATATGACACAGGGGATGCCAGGAGAAATTAAAAACAAGAAAAAATAACAAAAGGTGTCCATTTAAAAAAAAACAGCGCAGCACTTATCCTTACAAAAAAGACTTGAAACTGACCATGTCATTCAGCCCCTTAGGGAAAATGGTGTCTAATGTTATAATACACCGAGTTTCTCTCTGAAGTAACTTCTTTTTGATATTTCCTCCTCTGATACCCATATGTATATGGTCAATACCCCGGACGGTTAGGCCTCGTGGGTTACCTCTATGTTTTTCAAAAAAATGCTTGGGTATTGTTTTGAGGGACGTAGGATCAGTGCATACAGAGGCATTATTAATGTCTCTTATATGTTCTTGAATCCTTACTTTCAGAGCTCTGGTGGTCATGCCTATGTAGACTAGTCCACATGGGCAGGTAAGATGGTAGACGACTGCTTCGGTATTGCACGTAATGTGATAGACAATGTGGAAGGACTTCTCTCCATTCAAGTTATAAAAATGTGACGCTTTTGGGAGGAATCTGCATACTGAGAATTTGCCACATGATTAACTCCCCGTGGGGGGACCTTTACTTCTGGTTAGAAATGTGTTTTTAGGTGGTATATAGTGATTTGACTTCCGCCAGGTCATAGCTGGGCGGGTAGGAAGCTAGCTTTTTAAATCTTTATCGGTCAGTAATACTGGCCAATGTTTAGTCAAAATATTTCTTATGTCTACGCAATTGTTATTAAACGTGGTTATAAATCTAGGGTACATATTTCCTAAGGATACCCTATCATTATGTTTTGAATTTCTAACAAGAAGATTTTGACTGAGTTTTTTGCTCTAATATATGCTTGATTGATATCATGAATTTTATAACCTCTGTTCAAGAATCTTTTTGAGAGGTCTTGTGCTTGATGGTTGAAACTGTCATCGCTCGAACATATACGACGAGCTCTAAGGTATTGACCGATAGGAATGGAGCTTTTTAATTTTGGGGGATTTGATGAAGTAAAGTGTAGTAAGGAATTTGTGGAGGTCTCTTTACGGAAGATATCTGTGTCGATTCATCCATCTTCCATTCTGGTAATAGATATATAAAGGAAATCAATATGGAGTTGACTGTATTTATAAGTCAATTTAATATTTAACTTATTATTGTTAAGATGATACAGAAATTTATCTAATTGCGACATGGAGCCCTGCCAGATGAAAAGCACATCATCTATATAGCGTGACCAAGAGATGATTCGTGACCAGGTGTTTCAAGGACTGTGTCCCTTTCCCACAGCCCCAGGAAGAGATTAGCGTATGAAGGCGCACAAGACGCCCCCATCGCTGTCCCCTGGAGCTGTAGGTAGGGTCGGTCCTTGAACACAAAAAAATTATGTGTCAAAATGAACTTTAAAAGTTCCAAAATAAATTCAATAAGTGCTGGTTCAAGATTAGTCATCTCTAGAAAAATCTGGCGGCTGTAATGCCGTCGCTATGCTGTATAGATGTATACAGGGACTCCACGTCGCATGTGACAAACCACATGTCAGCTTCTAAAGTGATATCATCAAGCTTCTTCAGAACATCAGTTGTATCTTTTACGAATGATGGAATTGTCTCCACGCATTGTTTCAAAAAGAAATCCACAAATTGACATATGGGTTCACAAAGACCCCCTATGCCGGAGACAATGGGTCTTCCAGGTGGGCTGAGGGGGTCTTTGTGGACCTTTGGGAGTAAATAGAAAGTAGGGATCACTGGAAAGTCAGGTGATAATGCCCCTTTCATTTTTTCAGAGATGGCAGTAAATTCGACTCCATCATCCAATAAGTTAGTCAACTCTCTTTGAAAAGTCAAAAGAGGAATACTGTCAATCTTTTATAACATATATTGTTATTAAGTTGTTTGAAGGCCTCTTTTTCATAGTCCTGTGAGGGCCAGATCACTACATTACCCCTTGTCCGCTCTTAATAAAATTTACATTTTACGATACAAAATCCCTCCTTTGTCATTTTGGGTCGACCAATAGGCGAATTAGATATAATTAACTATTAGAGGAGTTTCTCCCCTTATATTTAACCCTCTTTCCTCCCAAAGTGGATTATAGGCTGATGGGCGTAGTAGTCTCTCATCAGCTGACGCCTGTGACCAGCGGTAAGCTTATTAACACCGGTCACAGTCACAGCTGAGGGCTCACGCTGACATCTGACAGCTTGAGCATGCAACACTCTGACTGGAGGGGACGATCTTACCACCGATCAGAGCCGCCGGTGTTTCTCGAGCTGTCACACTGATGACAGTACGGGAAACACCCGGTGTTTGGGGTACCGAACCAAACAGTAACACGGACTTCCTGAGGAAGTCTGTGTTCATGGTCCATGCCCGAACACTAGGTGTTCGGTACAGACCCCGAATTTTACTGTTCGGGTTCGCCCATCTCTATTCAGCACGCCCCAGCCTCCAATTGAACGGCTGAGCTTTCCATCACCATACTGACAGTTCAGCACACGCCATTCTAGATTGGATGGCTGAATTGTCACTCACTGCTTCCAGACACACCTATTGATGGAATTGTGACACTGCTGCACATCACAGAATACACTGAGACTGCGGTAAGTAGACTTACCCAAACCCTGGTAAAGCAAAGCTACAGAGCTGCGATGGCGGACGAAGGACAGGAAGGCGGAGCATGATAATTCCGCCCACAAAGAACATCCTGACACTGGCCAGTTTCAGACTTAATCCAGTCTTTGGTGCATGGTGGCATTCAGTACAGAACTCTGCATGCTCACAGTTCTTACCACAAAACTTAAAGGGCCAACGGCCCACTTTCAGCACTGCAGCCCACTGGAAATCTGTCTTGGGCATTAACAGCCATCCTGGAAAAAGGGGACTGTGGATTGAACATCCTTGTTATAAAAGGATCAATAAATACATGGTGGCGGCTTTGGGTACATAGGGAATCTGACAGGTTCCCTTTATATACCTTGTAAACTTCCCTGATTCCAATATTCTTTTCTGCTTTGTGCTGTGTCACTCCATTGCAGAGATATTCACATTTCTTGGATTTGGAGCACTGTATGTGAAATCTCTGCTTACAGTCCATCTTGCCATTTCTTTAGAGACTTCTCTGGTGGCGTAACAGCTCGACAGTATCTGACACTGGTAGATCAGCTGCTGAGTTGTAATTGGCAGCATCTGGGAGAAATGGGTGAAAGAACACGCCACCAGAAAAGACTAAAGTAACGCTCTATTGAGCTGCAAGCAGAAATTTCACATACTGCGCTCCAAAAGCTACAAATGTGAATATCTCTGCAATGGTGTGCTATAGAGCAAAATGCAAAAAAAGAAACAGAATCAGGGGAGTGCAGGTATGTTTACAAGGCATTTAACTCAATTTTTTTTAGCAAATGACAGGTTCCCTTTAAAGTAAATATCCGGCATATTTTTTCTCACCACCAGTTAGGGATCAGTAATGTATGATCTGTATATGTAGTAAAATACTTTCCTCCATCGTCTACTGTTTCCAGCATCACTCCGGTCCATTCCTGCCAACTTGTGATTTTCTGTATTAGGCTACTGTCATACTATTAGTATTTGGTCAGTATTTTACATCAGTATTTCTAAGCCAAAATCAGGAGTAGATGAGAAATGCAGAAGTGGTGACGTGTTTCTATTATACTTTTCCTCTGATTGTTGCTCACCTGGTTTTGACTTATAAATACTGAGGTAAAATACTGACCAAATACTGATAGTGTGTCTGCAGCCTTAATGTAAGTCTATGGGAGCCTCAATGTGAATCTCATAGACTTACATTGAGAAGCGACTTCCGGTCGGCACAGCAAACACTGGGGTAATCCAGCAGGTTATAACTGCAGTCACATTGTCCAGCAGAGGATTAGAGTGGAGCTGGAAACTACAGAATACGACATCTGGTATTTTACTACACACACGGAACATAGGTTAATTTGTAAGCCCAAACCAGGAGTGGATGAGAAATACAGAAGTGGTGACGTGTATCTATTATACTTTTTCTCTGACTGTTCCACTCCTAGTTTTGGCTTACAAATACTGAGGTAAAGAACTCACCATTTGGTGACTCATCGTGTGCACGTGGCCTTAACCCCTTAATGACCGGGCCATTTTATGTTTTTGCTCCCCTTCTTCCCCGAGCCATAACTTTTTTATTTGTTGGTCAATATGTCCATATTAGGGCTTATTTTTTGTGGGACAAGTTGTAATTTTGAATAACATCACTGGTTTTACCATATCGTGTACTGGAAGACAGGAAAAACATTCCAAGTGCGGTGAAATTGCAAAAAAAAGTGCAATTCCACAGTTGTTTTTTTTTTTTTACCATGTTCGCTGAATGCTAAAACTGACCTGTCATTATTAGTCTCCAGGTCATTACGAGTTTGTAGATACCAAACCTGTATAGGTTCTTTTTTATTTAAGTTTAGGGAAAAAATCCAGTTTGCTTAAAAAAAAAAATGGCGCCATTTTCCAAGACCCGTAGCGTCTTCATTTTTCGGGATCTGGGGCCGGGTGAAGACTTATTTTTTTGCGCGCTGAGCTGAAGTTTTTATTGATACCATTTTGGGGTAGATCCGATGTTTTGATCGCCCGTTATTGCATTTTATTGCAATGTTGCGCGAACAAAAAACCTAATTCTGGCGTTTTTTTTTCTTGTTACACCGTTTACCAATCAGATAAAAAAAAAATTTATATTGATAGATCGGGCGATTCTGAATGCGGCGATACCAAATATGTGTATGTGTTTTTTTTTTATTGTTTTATTTTGAATGGGGCAAAAGGGGGGTGATTTAAACTTTTATATTTATTTTAAAAACATTTTTTTTCACTTTTTTTGCTTGCTTCAATAGTCTCCATGGGAGACTAGAAGCTGCAGTTATCTGATCCCCTCTGCTACATACCGATGATCAGCAGATTATGTGTGTAGATTTGCTCACTTGCTATGAGCGCCGACCGCTGGTTGGATCGCTGTATAGATCAGCTGACATGTGCCTGGAAAGGTCGCACATGGCTGGAGCCCGCACCAAACAGGGGGTTATGACGTGTGTTGTACTATTACGGCACACGTCATAAAGGGGTTAATGTGATAGCTGCCGAGCGACTGTTCACTGGCTGCAGTTGGCACATGACACAGTAATGTTACGTCACTGTCGGAAACACCAACATCGCTTGAACAGCACTGAGGCATGAAATCAGTATCCATTGGTTTTGCTTTATTAGGGCACGGAATTGAGTAAGCTTGGTGTGGCCCCGTAGTGAACTTAAGGGGTTTTCTGGTACTTTGATTTTTTTTCCATTGGGTTAAGAATAGACAGGTAGGTAGTTGCTAACTACCTGCATATTCTGCCCGGCACGGACCACTCCTGCTGCTTTATGTCAAGAAAGCAGCTCTTCCTTGCTGCTTGTTGATGGGTGTTGACGTCATGCCGACTGCTAAGCAGCCCCCAGATGTTAGGCAGCAAGGATCCAGCTGCCAATCAGCATGACATCCGCAGTCATGGTCCATCAACAGAGCAGCCAGGAAGAGGTCATGACATCACCAGATGTCGACGTGACATCACCAGATGTCGATGTGACATCACCGGATGCCGCAGATTCGCCTGTAAAATTATTATATACATTGTCATCTGAAAAGAAAGAAAACACATAATGTGGAGGCAAAGCACCTAAGAAACCCATGTCTCAAGTAATCAAGGGGTTAATTGACAAAACGTACAACTACTACACCACCAGATAGAAAGGTCACATTTTATAAAAAACATCACGTTGGCTGAGCATTTTTTTAGTGGGGAGATTACAAAGAGAGTGGAGAAGCGTCTGACCACACAATGCTGCGCCTGCTTTCTCGCCCTCTAGCGGCTATTCTGCTATTACTAGCGCAGGTGTGTCGCAGCACGAGTGTTGTGCGCCCCACACAGTCACCACGGGAGTGCAGCGTCTCCACGCGTGTCACCTGCCCCAGGAGCGGCCGCACACTGAGCAGGAAGGATCTACCCCGCACTGTACACGTGACAGGCTCTGCGCCGCAAGGAGGTGCATGCCTGCGGCTGGAGCCAATCACGTCTCACGTTGTCATAGCGTCACTACGTTAGCGCCTGCGCACTCCAGGTATCGAAGTAAGATGGCTTCCGCTATGGACCTGGAGCTTAAGAAGGTACTCGTGAGCCGAACTCGCAGGCATATTAGACGGGGCGAGGCTTCTCAGCATCACATTTACAGGGGAGAGAAGCTGCTCGTTATTCTATGGTCGCATGTCTTGCATGTGTGCCTTATCAATGACAGTGGCATGTAAAACAGCCCAGCATGCTGTATAGGGGAGGTGCCAGTGCTGGTTGGCAGGCTCTTGAGATTTTCCCGGTCAGCCGCCACGGTGCGTAGATTAATGGTGGGCATTATCTCTGCTGCATGGGGCTAATTCTCAGCGTGCCTGTGGCCATACAGAGTGGCTTCTATGTGACGTCTCAAGTCGCTGGGGTCTGCAATGACCACGGGAGATAGCTGGGGCCACATGCGTAGCCCAACAGCACATTGCCATGCGCCAGTGTCATGCCAGTAGCGAGTGCCCATCACCTATAGGCACATAGTGTTTACACAGGCTGACGAGCGACAATGGGGGCAGAAAGCCCACTCCTCCAATCCTTCTGTCCTCATGTACAGTGCTTCGGGCAGTGAGGGATAGTGAACTGCCTGACATACTGGCGCTTTGCTCGCCGGTTATCTACTTCTGTAGATCATTGCTTCAAATTCTCACAGCACTTTCCATTGGCCACTTTATCCCATATTAGTAGAGTGCTGAATCCAAGCTTTTGAAGTATAAGGCTGTGTCCCCACGATCTGGAAATACCTGTGTTTTGGATGCAGCGTACAGTGTCGGACTGGGGTGTCTGGGGCCCACAGGAGGAATTGATCCTTGGGGCCCACCCTACAGCTATATGCAAATACCCTTTAGCCATTATCCCCGTTATAGTGGAGCGTCAACTGTAATGCACAGGCGGCTCCTGCACATCTACTGTGCACCACTATAACTGGGATCAGGGCTGTAGAGTCGGTATAAAATGGACCAACTCAGACTCCTAAAATATATAATAAATTGGGTACAGTAATTCAATGCTGTTTGTGGGGAATATTTTTTCATAAGAATTTGGGAAAGTTATGAAATGTCCTATAAATGTCTGTCCTATTCCTGATCTAAGGGTGTAGACTTTTAGCTGAGATGAATCTGTGCTACAGTAAATTTATCACTTAAACATGAGCAATGTATGAGGGAGTCGGTGTCATGGAAATTAAGGAGTCGGAGGTTTCGCTTACCGATGCCACAGCCCTGACTGGGATGTACAATTACAGTAGTTTATATTACAGGGTTCTTTGTTGAAAACAAGTTATCACTGATCCACAGGTTAGATCAGTGATAACTTATTGATCGGTGGAATCTGACCATTGGAAACCGCACTGATCAGAAGAATGGGGAACTTTTATCCCTGACAGGACACTTTTATCTTCACTTTAAAATGCAGTGGCAGATGGGATGTCTGACTGCAGCTCCATTCATTCTTTTTGGGGCTTCCAGAAAAAGCCAAGTGCAGCCACTGAGGGAACGAATGGAAGCTCCACTCTTATGAGGATAAAAGTTCCACATTCTGCCGATAATCAATAACTTATCACTTGTGCTCAGGCCACGTTCGCACGTTCAGTATTTTACATCACTTATTTTTAATCCAAAACCAGGAGTACAACAATCAGAGGAAAAGTATAATAGAAACACGTCACCACTTCTGTATTTTTCACCCACTCCTGGTTTTGGCTTACAAATACTAATGTAAAATACGGACCAAATACTGAACGTGGCCTTAGGATAGGTGATTACTTGTTTTCACCAGAGAACCTCCCTAAGTGCATATTTGCTACTGTGTAATACACAGGACAGGTAGGGGTTAAACATCCAAGTAATTAATCTCTATTGGAAATAAAGAATCTTTGCCTCATTTGTATCAGAGAGAACAAATTACCTCCATACACAACACAATCCCCTATACCAAGACCAATAATACCACATACAAAGGCCAAATACTGCCACACCATGACCAGACCTTATATTGCCACCACATGAAGAAAAGAAAAAAAGCAACATAGTGCCGCCCTCCATAGTAACAGGACCTCCCTTTTGTTCCTCCATGGAAGAGTTTCCTCAAAAGTAAATTATATTACAGCAGTAATAATGTCCCCCACTTGGCACTATAAACTAATGTATGTTCCTCGTTTTGACTCCATGCTGTAATTGCAACCATCTGGGGCCCCTTGACGCTATGTCCCCCCATCCTGGTCCCCTATGTATCCCTCCCCCCATCCTGGGCCTCTATGTATCCCCCTGTCATCCTGGGCCCCTACGTATCTCCCTCCATCCTGGGCCTCTATGCTGCACCATCCTAGGTCCACTACCCTGCCCATTCACAGTGAAATAGCGGTACGATTACAAAAAAATAAATTCTTCTTACCTTCCTGCGCTCCCCTGGCGTCCTCTTGTGCCTTTATATCCGGCGTGTTTGTTAACATGGCCGCCGACCCATCAGAGGCCGCGCGCTGACATTGATGCGCGGCGCATAGCCGTAACATTTAAAGGCTGCTAGCCATTTAACATCACTGCTATGCATCTCGCACTGACGTCAGTGCCTGGCGAAAGAAAGGGTCAGATGTGGTTTATATGGCTGTTGAACAGTGCTATGATTACAATGGTGGCAGGTTGGAATGATGTTGATGTCTGAGCATTGGCTAGGTGCTCTGGGTCTCTTGAGGTGGCGTTACCCTATAACTTTCCAAATCAGCCCAATCTCCGACACTTTTACAGCAGCATGTTATATGATGCTGGACTATAAATCCCAGTAGATCAACAGCAGCACATGTAAACCATTACTATTCATATCTAATTTGTGCTATTGAAGAGCTTGTCCACCTAGCAGCACTTCACCAGCTGCCCGCAGTAGACATTAGGGGAGTACCTGTAGCCTCCCAGCAACAAGAAGAGGAGCCACGTCCCAGGACAGGACCTCTTGACAGCCGCCATGAGAGCTGGGAGCAGCGCAGGTGCAGGAGAGCCATATGGTCCTGTGAGGTGCCGGCCAGCGGCCAGTGAACATCCCTGCTATGCACCGCGCACTGACGTCAGCGCCTGGCACATAGCAGTGACGTTCAATGACAGTGATGCGCACGGCCTTTGATTGGCCGACGGCACTAAACGCCACTACTATGCGCCTCATAGCAGTGTCACTCCCAGCAGCCACCCTAACTTCCGTAATATGTGCTGCGCGCTAAAGCGCACGCCTCTGATAGGTCCGACAACGGTAACCTGCTGACACACACTATATCTCGCACAGGGGGTCCACTGGAGGATTGTCCGGTGTCCCGGTGGGCCAGTCCGACGCTGGCAGTGTATATGTGCTGCTTCCAAAACGCTGTGTTCTAATCACGCAGGTAAATCCTTGTGTGTTCACTGAACTATGCGGATTTACCACATGTAATGACTGGCTACGGGTGAAACTAGCGTCTCTGCTGCAGCTCATAAAGCCGCGCCGCCGGTCAGTTTATGCAACGTCAAATAGAAGCATGGGGTTTCTATAAAACTCATCCACTGTGCTTGTAAAGTAGAATGCAGCATTTTGGACACAGCGCAGGTGAACTGTGTAAAACACAATGCTATTCCTGATTGTGGACACTTACCCTAATACTATGTTTTTAGCAGGGCTGCAGAGTTGGTGTCCAATTTGGTGGAGTCAGAGTTGGAGTCTGTATAAAATGGACCGACTACTAAAATATATAATAAATTGGGTTCATTAGTACAATGCAGGATGTGCTGTAATGTTTTCATAAGAATTTGGTAAAGTTATGAAATGATGAGATGAATCTGTGCTGCACTTTATGTACACGCTCAGTATTGAGGCAGTGCTGTGGAGTCGGAGTCGTGGAAATGAAGGAGTTGGGAGGTTTGGCTCACAGACTCCACAGCCCTGGTTTTAATCAATTCCAGTAAGGCTGAGATCACACGATGCGTATTTAATGCGTTTCCGCGGCATTTTTGCAGTTGCGAAAACGCCGCGGAAACGCATTAAAAACGCATGGTAGAAGGGTAGCAATGTTCCCCAATTGAAATCCGCATGTGCTGTGCCCATGATGCTGATTTTTCCGCAGCGTAAACGCTGCGCTCAAAAATCCACAGCATGTCAATTAATTTTGCGGAAACGCGGCGTTTTCGCCGCCAATGACTTGCATTAGAACGCGCCAATTCCGCAAGACTGCATCTGTACTTGCGTAATTGGCGCGTTCTAATGTGCGGATGGTACCCGGGTGTAGAGGAGAGGAGAGTCTCATCCACACCCAGGTACCATTAAAAAAGCTGTAAAAAAAGAATAAAATAAAAAATATATATATACTTACCATCTGTAGGCCCGCGCAGCGCTCCTGCTTGGTTCCCGGCACTTGCAGTGAGTTGAAGGACCTGCGCTGACGTCAGAGTCATGTGACGGGTCACGTGACGCTGACGTCGGCAGGTCTTTCAATTCAAAGTTGCCGGGAGAACGGAGTGAGCAGGACAGCGCGGGCCATCGGAGAGTAAAGTATACATTTATTTTTTATTTTTACCACTCTCTCGGGTCACACTATATAAATCCATGCTGTTTACATGGATTTATATAGTGTGACCTAGTTGTCAAGCACTTTCCAGGTGATGCTAAAATCGCCTGGAAAGCGCTTGTCAATCCACATGCGGAAACGCATGTGAATCCGCATGTATTCCGCAGGAAAAACGCATGCACAATCTGCATGCGTTTTTTCTGCCAGGGAGATGCAGAAATTTTCTGCTTCATTTCTGCATCGTGTGCACATACCTTAAAGAAGGAATTTTCTTATTACAGGTGTTGGAGCAGCTTTTTCTATAGTCTATCTCTGTACTGCTGAAGTTATTAAAATACATGATAGATTAGACTCCACTGATCCCAAGAGCAGAATTCTGATCTGCTCTTCTGTTATGACTGATGGTGCAGCCCATTTATTAATGACTTTCCTGCTATTGAATGCAGTGCTTTATGCATTTTTATGACTAAGCTCACATGACTGTATAAATAAAAATCTTCCCATTTTTAATCCAGAAAAAAGCAAACAATTTTTCATTTATAATGCCATGTATATGGTATCCCTTTTATACATCAGCAGTTAATGAAACTTGTAAGATGAAATGCAGTTTCCTATGTTAATATTTGCAATATATCCAGAAGAATTGAATGATCTGTATAAGATCTGATTTTTTTTTTTTTTTTACAACTACAGACTGTACTGGTCGAGTTGCAATTAAAATACAGAGAAGAATAGTGTATGATGCAATTTTTTTAACAGCTTTATTAAAGGGACTTTGTCAGCACAGACAGAATGTTCAAACTAAGTACAGGTGCTCGGTGCTTCATGGCAGGGCCAATCATTTACACATGTGGTAAAAATTGTTGGTACCCCTCGTTTAATGAAAGAAAAACTCACAATGGTCACAGAAATAACTTGAATCTGACAAAAGTAATAAATTAAAAATCTATGAAAATGAACAAATGAAAGTCAGACATTGCTTTTCAACCCTGCTTCCACAGAATTAAAAAAAAAATTAAACTCCTGAAATAGGCCTGGACAGAAATGACGGTACTTTTAACTTAATATTTTGTTGAACAACTTTTTGAGGCAATCCAACTATTCCTGTAACTGTGAATAAGACTTCTGCACCTCTCAACAGGTATTTTGGCCCACTCCTCATGAGCAAACTGCTCTAGTTGCCTTTTCCAGACGGCATGTTTCAGCTCTTTCCAAAGATGCTCAATAGGATTTAAGTCAGGGCTCATAGAAGCCACTTCAGAATAGTTCAATGTTTTCCTCTTAGCCATTCTTGGGTGTTTTTAGATGTTTGTTTTGGGTCATTATCCTGTTGCAAGACCCATGACCTGCGACTGAGACCAAGCTTTCTGACAATGGGCAGCACATTTCTCTCTAGAATCCCTTGATAGTCTTGAGATTTCATTGTACCCTGCACAGATTCAAGACACCCTGTGCCAGATGCCGCAAAGCAGCCCCAGAACATAACAAAGCCTCCTCAATGTTTCACAGTAGGGACAGTGTTATTTTCTTGATAGGCTTAATTTTTCCGGCTTTGAACATAGAGCTGATGTGCCTTGCCAAAAACTTCCATTTTTGTCTCATCTGTCCATAGGACATTTTCCCAGAAGCTTTGTGGCTTTTCAACATGTAGTTTGGCAAATTGCAGTCTGGCTTTTTTATGATTTTTTTTTCAACAATGGTGTTCTCCTTGGTCGTCTCCCATGAAGTCCACTTTGGATCAAACAGCGACGGATGGTGTGATCTGACACTGATGTTCCTTGAGCTTGAAGTTCACCTTTAATCTCTTTAGAAGTTATCCTGGGCTCTTTTGTTACCATTCTTATTATCCGTCTCTTTGATTTGTCATCAATTTTCCTCCTGCGGCCACGTCCTGGGAGGTTGGCTACAGTCCCATGGATCTTAAATTTCTGAATAATATGTGCAACTGTAGTCACAGGAACATCAAGCTGCTTGGAGATGGTCTTATAACCTTTATCTTTAAAGGGAACCTGTCACGTCCTAGTTGCTAAGTACACTGCCCCCATTGCTTTGTTAGTGATGCAATGTGCATCACTAGCAAGCTTTTTTCATTAAAATTGGTGGTAGTATAATGATTTTACAACATTATATATTCTTTGTCCTACCTGCTGTATTCAGTCATAACTGAATGTGAGAATCACACCCCTATGGGCAGTACTGCATTCAGTCAGTGCTGGCGCCGCCCACGGATTTGAATACTGCTCCCAGCAAGGTTGCGACTAGATCGGAGTTGATTTTTTGAGGCCCTCACTCCAGCAACTACGATCTAGTCTCCTAAGCAGTGAAGTGTCTAGATCGGCTAAAGTGAGGAGCACAAAAAATCACCTCGGATCTAGACACTTCAATGCACATTGCATCACTAACAAAGCAATGGGGGCAGTGTACATAGCAACTAGGACGTGACAGGTTCCCTTTAACATGCTTGTCTATAATTTTCTTTCTAATCTCCTGAGACAACTCTTTCCTTTGCTTCCTCTGGTCCATGTTGAGTATGGTACACACCATGTCACCAAACAGCACAGTGAGTATCTGTAGCCCTATATACAGGCCCAGTGACTGATTATAAGATTGTAGACACCTGTGATGCTAATTAGTGGACACAACTTGATTTAACATGTCCCTTTTGTCACATTATTTTCAGGGTACCATCATTTCTGTCCAGGCCTATTTCAATATTTTTTTAAAAATTCTGTGGAAGCTGGGTTGAAAACCAATGTCTCTTTCATTTGTTCATTTTCATAGATTTTTTATTTATTATTACTTTTCTCAGATTAAAGTCATTTCTGTGACCATTGTGGGTTTTTCTTTCATTAAACGAGGGGTACCAACAATTTTGACTACGTGTGTAAGTACGCCTTCCCAACTGCTTGGTTTTTCTCTATCTCCACCCTTCTCTGGCCAGAGATGAAGCCAGAGCTGTCAGTCATAGAATGAGGGGAGAAATAAAGGGAGAAAAAGCAGATGGGAAGGTGTGTATAAAAGATTGGCCCCACCTTGGCGCACCAAGCTGCAGGACTTAGCTTGAACAGCCATTCTGTCCTGACAGTCCCTTTAAATATCATTGACCAGGTGCTGTCCTTGTGAGGTCACTTTTTTTTTTAGCACACAGACCGAAAATACAGTTGTGTGAAGGTTCCATACTAGTGAATCAAAAGACTGCTCAATTTATAGCCCTGATCAAAATGTACAATTGTTCAGTGTGTCCATAGCACTCATGATGTGTGTTATTTCTTTCTGAAAAAGTTGTCCAAAACAGTTGTAAGACACAGAGCTGTGGAGTTGGTAAACCAAACATCCAATTCCTCAATTTCCCTGACTCCAACTCCACAGCACTGCCTCACTACTGAGCATGTACAGTTAGGTCCATATATATTTGGACAGAGACATTTTTCTAATTTTGGTTCTAGACATTACCACAATGAATTTTAAACAAAACAATTCAGATGCAGTTGAAGTTCAGACTTTCAGCTTTCATTTGAGGGTATCCACATTAAAATTGGATGAAGGGTTTAGGAGTTTCAGCTCCTTAACATGTGCCACCCTGTTTTTAAAGGGACCAAAAGTAATTGGACAATTGACTCCAAGGCTATTTCATGGACAGGTGTGGGCAATCCCTTCGTTATGTCATTCTCAATTAAGCAGATAAAAGGCCTGGAGTTGATTTGAGGTGTGGTGCTTGCATTTGGAAGGTTTTGCTGTGAAGTAAACATGCAGTCAAAGGAGCTCTCCATGCAGGTGAAACAAGCCATCTTAAGCTGCAAAAACAGAAAAAACCCATCCGAGAAATTGCTACTATATTAGGAGTGGAAAAATCTACAGTTTGGTACATCCTGAGAAAGAAAGAAAGAAAGCACCATACTTTTCTCTTTCCATCATTCTGGTAGAGGTTGATCTTGGTTTCATCTGTCCAAAGAATGTTCATCCAGAACTGTGATGGCTTTTTTAGATGTTTTTTTAGCAAAGTCCAGTCTAGCCTTTTTATTCTTGATGCTTATGAGTGGCTTGCACAGTGCAGTGAACCCTCTGTATTTACTTTAATGCAGTCTTCTCTTTATGGTAGATTTAGATATTGATACGTCTACCTCCTGGAGAGTGTTGTTCACTTGATTGGCTGTTGTGAAGGGGTTTCTCTTCTCCATGGAGATTATTCTGCGATCATCCACCACTGTTGTCTTCCATGGGCGCCCAGGTCTTTTTGCATTGATGAGTTCACCAGTGCTTTCTTTCTTTCTCAGGATGTACCAAACTGTAGATTTTGCCACTCCTAATATTGTAGCAATTTCTCGGATGTTTTTTTTTCTGTTTTTGCAGCTTAAGGATGGCTTCTTTCACCTGCATGGAGAGCTCCTTTGACCGCATGTTTACTTCACAGCAAAACCTTCCAAATGCAAGCACCACACCTCAAATCAACTCCAGGCCTTTTATCTGCTTCATTGAGAATGACATAACGAAGGGATTGCCCACACCTGTCCATGAAATAGCCTTGAAGTCAATTGTCCAATTACTTTTGGTCCCTTTAAAAACAGGGTGGCACATGTTAAGGAGCTGAAACTCCTAAACCCTTCATCCAATTTTAATGTGGATACCCTCAAATGAAAGCTGAAAGTCTGAACTTCAACTGCATCTGAATTGTTTTGTTTAAATTCATTGTGGTAATGTCTAGAACCAAAATTAGAAAAATGTTGTCTCTGTCCAAATATATATGGACCTAACTGTACATAAATTGCAGCACAGGTTCTCTCAACTCAAAGCCGAGACCCATACATTTATAGAACATTTCATAACTTTCCCAAATTCTTATGAATTTACAGCATATACTGCATTGTACTACTGTACACAATTTTACATATTTTAGGAGTTGGTCCATTTTATATCGACTCCAACCAGGGCTGTGGAGTCTGTAAGCCAAACCTCCAACTCCTCAATTTCCATGACACCAACTCCACGACTCCGACTCCCTCATACTTGGCTCATGTTTAACCCCTTTACGACCTCGTCAGTAATAGTACGTAGCTGTGCCTTGGGACTTATGAACCAGCTACGTACTATTACGCGTGCGGCGATCGCACACAAGCGTTGCGGGGCGATCACCGCCGGGTGTCAGCTGATTGTCACAGCTGACACCCGGTGCTATGTGCAGGGAGCGGTCCAGCACCGCTCCCAGCACATTAACCCCCGCAATGCTGCGATCAGCATTGCGGGGGCAAGGAGGGAGGTAATCGCGCTACCTCCTCTCCCGGCCTCCAGCGATGTCTGCGGCGGTTTCCGGATGCTGTCATGAAGTCCGGGTTACTAGTAGGCAGGAAATTACTTTGGTCATGCGCAGTGCATGACCAAAGTAATGTCTTCCCTGTGTGCAGCGCTGACAGGCTGTATAGCACAGGGATGGTGCTGCATTCCTGTGCAATACAGCTGATCAGACTGCAAAAAGGGAAAGTCACATAGTGGGACAAAGTGTAAAAGTAAAAAAAGGTAGGAAAGTGAAAGAAAAATAAATAAATAAAAAAATGGCCCACTAATTAACCCCTTTAGTGAAAAAAATAAAAAAACAAAGCAAAAAACAATGCTTTTTTCATCATACCACCCAAAAAAAATGGAATAACATGCGATCAAAAAGACGAATGTAAATAAAAATGGTACCGCTGAAAACGTCATCCTGTCCCTCAAAAAATAAGCCACCATACAGCTCCATCATTCAAAAAATAAAAATGTTATAGCTTTCAGAATAAAGTGATGCAAAAAATAATTTTTTTCTAGAAAATAGTTTTTGTGTAAAAGCGCCAAAACATAAAAAAAAACAATATAAATGCCGTACCGCTGTAAACGTACTGACCAGGAGAATAAAGCTGCCTTATCAATTTTACCACACGCGGAACTGCATGAAAAAAAAAAAAAAAAAACAATTCTGGAATTGCTGTTTTTTGTTTATTCTGCTTCCCAAAAATCGGAATACAAAGCGATCAAAAAATGTCACGTGCCTGAAAATGGTACAAATAAAAACGTCAACTTGTCCCGCAAAAAACAAGCCGCAACATGACCGTCGGCTGAAATATGGAAAATTTATAGCTCGCAAAATATGGGGATTCAAAAAGTAGTCTTTGCAAAAAAAAAGGGGTTGTTAGTGTGTGACAGCTGTCGATCATGAAAAACCCGATATGAATCTGGTATCGCTGTAATCGCACCGACCCGAAGTATAACGTCGTCTAATCACTTACACCACACGAGGAACGGCGTAAAAAATAAACTGTAGGGTTAGGGTTGTGCTAGGGTTAGGCTTGTATTGGGGTTGGGATTTTTTCAAAAGTAAGGAAAAAAAAATGATGACCATATGACGATCAGTGTTGAGCGCAAGTGCTCGCTACTTGAGTTTGCATTAGGTGCTCGGGTATGCACTGAGTATTGCGGATGTTCGAGTCTCCGCCCCATATGCTTCGCGGCCAAAGAAAACTTTGCTGGGATCGCCTGCCTTGCATGAGCGATCCCCGCATGTTTTTTTTGGGGTGTCTAACAACCGTGAAACATGCGGGCAGGGACTCGAGCATGTCACTCGAGCATGTCACTCGAGCACACGCGATACATGGTGCATACCTGAGTACCCAATGCAAATTCAAGTAGCGAGCACTTGCGCTCAAGACTAATGACAACTTATTCAATATGATGACCTAATGTTATCAAATTCTGTCGTACCTCTAGGTTCAAAATGTTCACTATACCCCTTGATAAAATCCTTGAGTGGTCTAGCTTCCAAAATGGAGTCACTTGTGGGGAATTTCCACTGTTTAGGCACATCAGGGGATCCCTAAATGCGACATGGCGTCCCCTCTTGGTTCCAGCCAATTTTGCGTTCAAAAAGTCACACAGTGCTCCTTCCCTTCTGAACCCTGCCGTGCGCCCAAATAGTGTATTTTCCCCACATATGGGGTATCAACTTACTCAGGAGAGATTGCACAAGATTTGCATGGTGCAATTTCTCCTGTTACCCTTATGAAAATGAAAAATTGGGGGCTGAAAAACATTTTTGTGGGAAAAATATGAAAATTTGATTTTCACGGCTGCATGTTATAAACTTCTGTGAAGCACCTGGGGGTTCAAGGTGCTCACAAAACATCTAGATAAGTTCCCTGAGGGGTCTAGTTTCCAAAATGGTGTCACTTGTGGGGGGTTTCCACTGTTTAGGCACATCAGGGGTTCCCCAAACGCAACATGGCGTCCGCTAATTATTCAAGCAAATTTTACGTTCAGAAAGTCAAATGGCGCTCCTTCTCTTCCGAGCTCTGCCGTGCGCCCAAACAGTGGTTTTCCCCCACATATGGAGTATCTGCATGTTCAGGAGAAATTGCACAACAAATTTTGGGGTCCAATTTTTCCTGTTACCCTTGTGAAAATAAAAAAAATTGCGTCTAAAGTAACATTTTTGTGAAAAAGTTAAATGTTCATTTTTTTCTTCCCCATTTCAAAAATTCCTGTGAACACCTGAAGGGTTAATAAACTTCTTGAATGTGGTTTTGAGCACCTTGAGGGGTGCCGTTTTTAGAATGGTGTCACTTTTGGGTATTTTCTGTCATAGAGGCCCCTCATTGTCACTTAAAATGTGATGTGGTCCCTAAAAAAATGGTTTTGTAAATTTTGTTGTAAAAATGAGAAATCGCTGGTCAACTTTTAACCCTTATAGCTCCCTGAAAAAAAAATAAATTTTGGTTCCAAAATTGTGCTGATGTAAAGTAGACATGTGGGAAATGTTATTTATTAACTATTTTGTGTGACATACACTACAGACCAAAAATTTGGACACACCTTCTCATTTAATGATTTTTCTGTATTTTCATGACTATGAAAATTGTACATTCACACTGAAGGCATCAGAACTATGAATTAACACATGTGGTATTATATACTTAACAAAAAAGTGTGAAACAACAAAAAAATATCTCTTATATTCTAGGTTCTTCAAAGTAGCCAACTTTTGCTTTGATGGCTGCTTTGCACACTCTTGGCATTCTCTTGATGAGCTTCAAGAGGTAGTCACCGGAAATGGTCTTCCAACAATCTTGAAGGAGTTCCTAGAGATGCTTAGCACTTGTTGGCCCTTTTGCCTTCACTCTGCGGTCCAGCTCAGCCCAAACCATCTCGATTGGGTTCAGGTCTGGTGACTGTGGAGGCCAGGTCACCTGGCGTAGCACCCCATCACTCTCCTTTTTTTTTCAAATAGCCCTTACACAGCCTGGAGGTGTGTTTGGGGTCATTGTCCTGTTGAAAAATATATGATGGTCCAACTAAACGCAAACCGGATGGAATAGCATGCCGCTGCAAGATGCTGTGGTAGCCATGCTGGTTCAGTATGCCTTCAATTTTGAATAAATCCCCAATAGTGTCACCAGCAAAGCACCCCCACACCATCACACCTCCTCCTCCATGCTTCACGGTGGGAACCAGGCATGTAGAGTCCATCCGTTCACCTTTTCTGCGTCGCAGAAAGACACGGTGGTTGGAACCAAAGATCTCAAATTTGGACTCATCAGACCAACACACAGATTTCTACTGGTCTAATGTCCATTCCTTGTGTTCTTTAGCCCAAACAAGTCTCTTCTGCTTGTTGCCTGTCCTTAGCAGTGGTTTCCTAGCAGCTATTTTACCATGAAGGCCTGCTGCATAAAGTCTCCTCTTAACAGTTGTTGAAGAGATGTGTCTGCTGCTCGAACTCTGTGTGGCATTGACCTGGTCTCTAATCTGAGCTGCTGTTAACCTGCGATTTCTGAGGCTGGTGACTTGGATACACTTTTCCTCAGAAGCAGACGTGACTCTTGTTCTTCCTTTCCTGGGGTGTTCCTCGTGTGAGCCAGTTTCTTTGTAGCGCTTGATGGTTTTTGCAACTGCACTTGGGGACACTTTCAAAGTTTGCCCAATTTTTCGCACTGACTGACCTTCATTTCTTAAAGTAATGATGGCCACTTGTTTTTCTTTACTTAGCTGCTTTTTTCTTGCCATAATACGAATTCTAACAGTCTATTCAGTAGGACTATCAGCTGTGTATCCACCAGACTTCTGCACAACACAACTGATGGTCCCAACCCCATTTATAAGGCAAGAAATCCCACTTATTAAACCTGACAGGGCACACCTGTGAAGTGAATACCATTTCCGGTGACTACCTCTTGAAGCTCATCAAGAGAATGCCAAGAGTGTGCAAAGCAGTCATCAAAGCAAAAGGTGGCTACTTTGAAGAACCTAGAATATAAGACATATTTTCAGTTGTTTCACACTTTTTTGTTAAGTATATAATTCCACATGTGTTAATTCATAGTTTTGATGCCTTCAGTGTGAATGTACAATTTTCATAGTCATGAAAATACAGAAAAATCTTTAAATGAGCAGGTGTGTCCAAACTTTTGGTCTGAACTGTATCTCTCTGATTTAACCCCAGAACGCATGACCATAAAAATGGGTATTTTCAAAAAAGAGTTGTTATACCGAAAATGCCTGTAACATAAAAATAAATGAACAACTGGAAATGACAAACAACTATATACCTGAGGAATACCTAGAGTTTCAAAATTCTAACTAAAGTAATCTTGCAGAAAATAGAAAACAATTAACAGGGCGGGCCTGCGAGGCCCCAGGTATGCGTTCTAGGGTTAAGGGCATAAAAATTAAAATTTTGAAAATTGCAAAATTTTCAAAATGTTGGCCAAGTTTACGATTTTTTCACAAAGAAATGCAAATGATATTGAAGAAATTTTACCACTATCATGAAGTACAATATGTCACTAAAAAACATTCTCAGAATCAGGGGGATCCGTTGAAGTGTTCCAGAGCTATTACCTCATAAAGTGACAGTGGTCAGAATTGTAAAAATTGGCCTGGTCATTAACGTGTGAACCACCCTGGGGGGTAAAGGGATTAAGTGATAAATTTACTGTAGCACAGATTAATCTCAGCTAAAAGTCTAGACCCTTAGATCAGGAATAGGACAGACATTTAGGCTGTGTGCCCACGTAGCATTTTTCAAGCGTATATGCTGCGGATTTTCCGCAGCGTAAACGCTTGAAAAACGCATGTATATCCGCACCCCATGGTCCCCAATGGGATTCCGCAAGTTCTATGCACATGCTGCGGATTTTTCCGCAGCGTTTATGCCGCGTTCAAAAATCCGCAGCATGTCATTTAATTTTGCGTTTCCGCAAGCGGAATTGCCTTAGTCCAATGCATAAAAAACGCAAGGCAATTCCGCATGTGGAAAACGCGTGAAAAATGCGCGATAAACGCGTGCGGAATTCCGCATGCGTTTTTCCGGGAGAGGAGTTGCATTTATGCAGCAGAAATTTTCTGCTTCATAAATGCAACGTGGGCACATAGCCTTATAGGACATTTCATAACTTTCCCAAATTCTTAGGAAAAAATATTCCCCACAAAGTGCAGTGAATTACTATACCCAATTCATTATATATTTTACCAGCATAATTGGTATCGACACATCTAGAATGACCCAAACTGTAAAACTGTCACATTATTTATTCCATTCGGCAAACACCATTAAAAAAATGCCAAAAATGTCGCTTGTTCATCATAACACACAAAATATTTAATACAAAGCCGCCACATGTAAAAATAAAAATGGTATGAATAAAAACTCCAAACTGTCGTGTATGCAAAAAAATAGCTTTAATATTGCTCATTCGGCAAAAAAGTTTTCACTTCTCAGGCTGTGTGCCCACTATGCGTTTTTCAAGCGTTTCTGCCACAGAATTTTCGCAGCGAAAACGCTTAAAAAACGTTTGGTAATCCGTCCCCAATGACAAGCCGCAATGTCAATGCCCATGCTGCGGATTTTTCCGCAGCGTTTGTGCTGCGCTCAAAAATCCGCAGCTTGTCCATTAATTTTGCGGACACGCAGCGTAATCGCCGCCATTGACTTGCATTGGACCGCGTGACATCCGCATCACTGCAGATGCGGATATCACACGGTTCAAGGTGCGGATGGTACCCAGGTCTGGTGAAGAAGACTCTCCTCCAGACCCAGGTACCATAGAACATGTAAAAAAAAGAATTTTAAATAAAAAATAAAGATTACACTCACCTTCCGATGTCCTCCCGGTGTTTTCTCCCCTCCGTGTTGTCTGCTGTATGGGACCCGTCGCATGACTCACTGACGTCACCGCAGGTTCTTCACAACACCGCGAGCCGCCCAAGACACCGTACGGAGCAGTGAAAACACCGGGAGGACATCGGAAGGTAAGTATAATCTTTTTTTTTTTTATTTTTTACCATTCTTATTCTTTTTTTTTAACTAACTTGGTCACACTACTATAAATCCATGCCGGTTGCATGGATTTATATAGTGTGAACAAGTTGTCAAGCACTTTTCCAAGTGATGCTAAAATCTGATGCTTCTAACTGGCGGGAAAAACGCATGTAAAAACCGCATGCGTTTTTCCTACCAGGGAGAAGCGGAAAAAATATGCAGCATTTCTGCATCATGGGCACTTAGCCTCAGAATATGTAGGTACAAAAACAAATTCATTTTTGTGAAATGTAGTTTTTAGTGTGCAAAAGTAGCAAAGCATGAAAAAACTATATAAATCTGGTATTGCTGTAATCATACTGACCCGATGAACAAATCAGTTTCATCACTTTTACCACACAGTGAACTGCGCAAAAAAAAAAAAAAGCAGTAAGTGAACTGCTGGTTTTTGTTTATTCTGCGTGTGAAAAATCTGAATAAAACTCTCTAAAAAAAAAGTTATATGCCCAAAAATGCTACCAAAAAAATCATCCAACTCATCGCGCAAAAAATAAGCCCTCATACAGCACTCCTCACCAAAAAATAAAAAAGTTGCAGCTCTCAGAATATGGCGACAAAACGACAATTTTTTTTATTAAAAAAAAAGCATTTTTAGTGTGTGATCACAGCGAAATATAAAAAGAACTATCGTATTTTTCGGACTATAGGATGCACCGGACCATAAGACGCACCTAAAGTTTTAGAGGAGGAAAATAGGATAAAAAATGTAAGCTAAAAATGTGGTCATGATGCACTGTTATGGGGGAGGGAGTCTGCTGCTGACACTGGTATGGGGGTAATGTCCCCCAATTCTGTTAATATCCTCCATCCTGGTATGTATGTCCCCTCCTTCCTCGTATACATGGCGCCCATCCCATCCTGGTATGCATGGTACCCCTTGATCCCCCATCCTGGTATGCATTGCACCCCTTGATCTTCCATCCTGGTATGCATGGCACCTCTTGATCCCCCATCCTGGTATGTATGGCACCCCTTGATGCCACTTCCTGCTATGCATGGCACCCCTTGAGCCCCCGTCACACTGCCCACAAAACATAAACCATCATACTCGCTTCCTCTCTCCCCCAGTACTGTCCCGCTCTGCTGCCGACACTCACAGTATGAGATACTGTGCTGGAATAGTCACTGCTCCCCGCGCCGGGACTGTGGGGGGAGCAGTGACCATTCAGTCTGTTCAACAGCCGGCACACTGTACCGCAGCGTGGCTCCTGCTGCCGCTTTGTGGTCTGTGTGCCTGCTATTAAAGATCATGAATATTCGCTACAACCCATGGGAGTGAGTTATAGCGAATATTCATGAGCTTTAATAGAGGGCACACAGACTGCAGAGCGGCAGCAGGAGCCACGCTGAGGCTCCAGTGTGCTGGTTATTAAGGAAAATGAATATTTATTGCTCTCCAGTTGCTGTCTAGTGGACATGCTGCGTATTTTTCCGCAATGATAATCTGCAGCGGAAATTTACGCAGCATGTGCAAAGCACATGCGGATTATCATTGGGTACCATGGGGCACGTATTACCAAGCATTTTTTAAGCGTTTTCACTGCGGAAATTCCGCGGCAAAAACGCTTGAAAAACGCATAGTGGGCACGCAGCTAAAGACTCACCCCCAACTTTCCTCCAAAATTTTGGAGGAAAAAAGTGCGTCTTATAGTCCGAAAAATACGGTATATAAATCTGGTATCACTATAATTGCACCAACCTGGAGGTTAAAGCTGTCTCATCACTAATACCACACTGTGAACTGTGCAAAAATAACTATCCTTGTACTGCTCTCTATTTGTTCATACCATCTCCCAAAGATCAGAATAAGGCTCGGCTCACATTTATCGTGTGCTCTCCGATGAACACTTATCGGGGTTTACGTGTAAAAACCGTGATTCAGGCAAAAACCCTCCACTCACTATAATGAGGCAGATGGAGTCACTTTGGACTCCGTCTGGTCTCGTGTTCTAAAAAGTCGGCTAAAATAACGTGACAAAACCAGAACAAAGTGTGGACGATCACCGTTCTGTGGACAACATTGGAACAGATGCCAAGCGAAATCCAAAATGTTTTTATCTGCCTCATTAGAGTGAATGGATCCATTGGGGGTTTTGTCTGAATTTCATTTTTTGGGAATTACATGGAAACCTCAACATCAGTGCTCAGTGTAGAACACAAGAAGGTGATCTGAGCCGTATTCTGAAAGTGAGCAAAAAACGTTATGTACTCCAAAATGTTACCAATAAAAATCCTAATTTATCCCACATAAACCAGCCGCCACTCAAATCCATCATTGGTCACTGGAAATATATGGGGTTTCCACGTTACTGGTAGAACAAAGTCTCTTGAAAATCCCCCTCAAATAAAATCCAGTGACATGTGCGCTTCCAAATGCCCCCTCCGTCTGAGCCCAACTGTGCCTAAACCGCAGTAAGCGGCCAGATGTTTAGCATTGTAGCTGGGAGAGAGCATTTAACAATTTACAGGGTGCAAGGCTCCAGAAGAACAAGCTGGGGACGATGTATGGGGTCACAATGTATGGACACTAAACTGGCAAATTTGTAATTCTCCAGAATGAAGCACTGCGTGGATGTTACAAAATAGTCACTGCAACCGTAGATTAACTCATTTATTCATTTAGAGGTGCAATTTCTACAATGGAGTCACCTTTGGGTTTTTTCTGCTGTTCTGGCTCCTTAACCCCTTAATGACCGGGCCATTTTGTGTTTTCGTTTTTTGCTCTCCGTCTTCCCAAAGCCACAACTTTTTTATTTTTCGATCAATATGGTCTTGTGAGGGCTTATTTTTTGCGGGACGAGTTGTACTTTTGAAATACACTGTTGCTTTTACTACCATATTGTGTATTGGAAAACGGGGGAAAAATTTCTTTTTACCACGTTCACTGAATGCTAAAACTGACCTTGCACTATGATTCTCCAGGTCATTATGAGTTCATAGACACCAAACATGTGTAGGTCCTTTTTTATTTTAGTGGTGAAAAAAAATCCAAAATTTGATGATAATAACAAAAAAAAAAAAAAAAAAAAAAAAAGCGCCATTTTCTGAGACCTTTAGCATCTCCATTTTTCGGGATCTGGGGCTGGTTGAGGGCTTTTTTTTTGCGGTCCAAGCTGACTTTTTTTTTTTATACCATTTTGGGGTATATCCGATGTTTTGATCGCCCATTATTGCATTTTATTGCAATGTTGCTACAACCCAAAAAAATGTAATTTGGGCTTTTAGAATTTTATTCTCATTACGCCGCTTACCAGTCGGATTAATTCTTTTTTTATATAGATCGGGCGATTCTGAAAGCGGTGATACCAAATATGTGTATGTGTGATTTTTTATTATTATTATTATTTTTATTTTGAATGGGCTTAAAAGGGGGGCGATTTAAACTTTTATATATTTTTTTTATTTTAAAAACTTTTTATTAAAAATTGTTTGCACTTTTTGCTTGCTTCAATAGTCTCCATGGGAGACTAGAAGCTGCAGTTATCTGATCCCTCTGCTACACACAGGCGATGAGCAGATTATGTGTGTAGCAGAAATGCTCAATTGCTATGAGCGCCGACCACTGGGCGGCGCTCATAGCATTCTGGCAATGGCAACCACAGGGGTCTCCTGCAGTCCTCAGGTTTTTATGCCAACACATCGGCGATCATGTGACGGGGTTGCCTAGGGATGGAGCCAACCCTGACTAAATGCGATGACTCACACCCCTATGACTAAACGTGCAGGTAGGATATAAGTATATAAAGTGGTTTTTACACATGATATTAGCGCTGATTTTAATGAAAAAAGTGTGTTAGTGATGCACATTGCATCACTAACAACGCAATGGGGGCAGTTTAGATGGTACACAGGACATGACAGATTCCCTTTAAGCAGTAGAGTTTCCAATATGGGGTCACCTGGGGGTGTTGCTGTTCTGGCACCTCAGGGGCTTGGCTAATAGCACTCACATGCTGTTCTAACGGAATCTGCGTTCTAAAAGCCAAGTAGCACTCCTTCCCATCCGATCCCTGCCGTCTGCTCAAACAGTGGACAAGCACATATGGGGTACTGCCACGTTCAGTAAAAATTGCATAACAAATTGTGGGGTCCAACTTCTCCTGTTACCCCACTTGTAAATTATATATTTGGTGCTAAAGCAGTATTTTAGTGGAAAAAATGAATCTTTAATTAATTAATAATTAAATGTTATACATTTTTGTGGTGAATAAATAAGAAGGAACGTTTTTTTTTTTTTCTGTGCTGCCAGGAATACCAATATTGAGATCGGAGATCGTCAGTGGATGGAGCCAGGACACCAGGAGAATTTACTTGCGTTTTTTTTTTTTTGTTACAATAGATCTCAACTTCTCCATCTATTTTCCCACCACAACCCTTCTATACCACTTACTACTCGCATTCTCATGGCTCGTTCCACCCTCAGCATTCACCTAATATTTTCTTTCTCACAATGATCACACATCATATATATATATATATATATATATATATATATATATATATATATATATATATATATATATATATATATATATATATATATATATATTTATTTATTTATTTATTTATTTATTTATTTTTCATAAGTATTGCTTATATTAAATTCATGTAAACTGTTTTTTTCTCGACAAACTTCATTCAAATTGACAAGTCATCTGACACCCCATGTGTCTTTTTTTTTGCCCACTTATTTGAAGGTAGTGTCTATTTATACCTGCACGTGGGCTTTGTCGTGTTACTGTGGTTTGTCCTGAGGATGACGTGTGCTAACTTCAAAACGCGTCGACAAATAAAGAACTCAATCAAAATCTCCTGGTGTACTGGCTACATCCACTGACTATCTCCAATCTCAATGCTGGTATTCCTGCAGTGCAGAAAAAAAACAACAACATTCTTTCTTATTTATTCATCCTGCATTTTCTTGTGGGTCTGCAGCAGCCTTAATGAAACCTCTTTGCTTTGTTTTGGGCACACAACTTCACAAGAGAGAGGAACTGAGAGAGGGTATTCAGCTCCAAAATTCGAGTCCATATTGATTTCAGTGGGGTTCAGGTTCAGATTCAAGTTCGGGTACAGCTCTAGTACCATAACGCGAACTTCCACAGGTCTGCTCATCCCCCTACTCACTATACCTCTGGATAAAATCCTTGAAGAGTGTAATTTCCAAAATGGGGTTACTTGTGGGGGTTTTCTGCTATTTTGGCACCTTATAGGCTGTGCAAATGCAACATGGTGCTGGCAATCTATTTCAGCCAACTTTGTGTTCCAAAATTCAAATAATTTGCCTTCCCTTCCTAGCCCTGCTGTTTGTCCAAACAGAGGTTTCTGACCACATGTGGGATACCGGCGTGTCCAGAAACAAATTGTGGGGTCCATTTTCTCGTGCTATTCCTTGTAAAAGTGAAAAAATTGAGGCTAAAGCAACATTTTAGAGGAAACTTAAAAAAAAAAATTTCATTCCACTTTGCATTAATTCCTGTGTAGCACCTGAAGGGATAAAACATTTCCTGACAATGTTTTTTTAAATATTTAAGGGGTGCGATTGTTATAATGGTATCACTTTTGGGGAGTTTCCAATATACAGGTTCATCAAAGTCCATTTAAATCTGAATAAGTCCCTAAAGAAACAGGTTTTGTAAATTTGTTGAAAAAATAAGAAATTGCTGCTAAACATTTAACCCCTCTAATATCCTAACAAAATAAAATGACATTTGCAAAATGAAGTAGCTGTAAAGTAGACATATGGGAAATATTGCCATATTTTTCAGACCATAAGACGCACCTAGGTTTTAGGGGAGAAAAATAGAAAAAAAATGTAAACAAAAAATGTGGTCATGATGCCCTGTTAAGGGGGAGGAGGTCTGCTTCTGACAGTGTTATAGGGGTAATGTCCCCCAATTCTGATAATATCCCCCATCCTGGTATGCATGGCACCCCTCTTCCTGGTATGTATGGCACCCTTCATCCCTCTTCCTGGTATGTATTGCATCCTTCATCCTGGTATATATGGCCCCCTTCATCCCTCATCCTGGTATGTATGGCACCCTTCATCCCTCATCCTGGTATGTATGGCACCCTTCATCCCTCTTCCTGTTATGCTTGGCACCCTCTGATCCACATCACGCTGCACACAAAAAAATAAACATTCATACTCTCCTCCTCTCTCCTCCAGCGCTGCGTCCGACACGGATCTCATTGTGTGAGCCATGCATAGCGTAACTGCCATGCGCCCTCACACTGTGAGATCCTGTGCTGGAATAGTCACTGTGCCCCACGCCGGGATTATGGACGTGGGGGACCAGTGACCCTTCACTCTCCTTAATAGCGCGTGCACTGTACCCACAGCACGGCTCCTGCTGCTGCTCTGCGGTCTGTGTGCCTGCTATTAAAGACAATGTATATTCACTGCAATCCACTCCTATGAGCGTGAGGAGCAGTAAGTATTCATTTTCTTTAGTAGCGGACATAATGTAGGCTGCAGCAGGGGACTTCTGCCTCCTGTGCCCCGCTCCTCTGCCGCTGGTATGTATGGCACCCCTCATCCCCATCCTGGTATGTATGGCACCCTTCACCCCTTTTCCTGGTATGTATGGCACCCTTCACCCGTCTTCCTGGTATGTATGGCACCCTTCACCCCTTTTCCTGGTATGTATGGCACCCCTCATCCCCATCCTGGTATGTATGGCACCCTTCACCCCTTTTCCTGGTATGTATAGAACCCTTCACCCCTTTTCCTGGTATGTATGGCACCCTTCACCCGTCTTCCTGGTATGTATGGCACCCTTCACCCGTCTTCCTGGTATGTATGGCACCCTTCACCCCTCTTCCTGGTATGTATGGCACCCTTCACCCCTCTTCCTGGTATGTATGGCACCCTTCACCCCTCTTCCTGGTATGTATGGCACCCTTCACCCCTCTTCCTGGTATGTATGGCACCCTTCACCCCTCTTCCTGGTATGTATGGCACCCTTCACCCCTCTTCCTGGTATGTATGGCACCCTTCACCCCTCTTCCTGGTATGTATGGCACCCTTCACCCCTCTTCCTGGTATGTATGGCACCCTTCACCCCTCTTCCTGGTATGTATGGCACCCTTCACCCCTCTTCCTGGTATGTATGGCACCCTTCACCCCTCTTCCTGGTATGTATGGCACCCTTCACCCCTCTTCCTGGTATGTATGGCACCCTTCACCCCTCTTCCTGGTATGTATGGCACCCTTCACCCCTCTTCCTGGTATGTATGGCACCCTTCACCCCTCTTCCTGGTATGTATGGCACTCTTCACCCCTCTTCCTGATGTGTATGGCCCCCTTCACCCCTCTTCCTGATGTGTATGGCCCCCTTCATCCCTCATCCTGATGTGTATGGCCCCCTTCATCCCTCATCCTGATGTGTATGGCCCCCTTCATCCCTCATCCTGATGTGTATCATCCTGATGTGTATGGCACCCTTCACTCCTCATCCTGATGTGTATGGCACCCTTCACCCCTCATCCTGATGTGTATGGCACCCTTCACCCCTCATCCTGATGTGTATGGCACCCTTCACCCCTCATCCTGATGTGTATGGCACCCTTCACCCCTCATCGTGGTGTGTATTGCACCTCTCATCCTGGTATGTATGGCACCCTTCAGCCCTCATCCTGGTATGCTTGGCACCCTCTGATCCACATCATGCTGCACACAAACAAATAAACAATCATACTCACCTCCTCTCTCCTCCAGCACTGCGTCCGACAGGGATCTCACTGTGTGAGCCATGCATGGCTTAACTGCCATGCGCCCTCACACTGTGAGATGCTGTGCCGGAATAGTCACTGCGCCCCATGCCGGGACTATGGAAGTGGGAGCAGTGACCATTCACTCTCCTTAATAGCGCACTGTACCCGCAGCGCGGCTCCTGCTGCTGCTCTGCTGTGTGCGTGCCCCCTATTAAATACAATGCATATTCACTACAATCCACTCCCATGGGCGTGGGGAGCAGTGAATATTCATTTTATTTAGTAGTGGGCACAATGTAGGCTGCAACACGGGGCTGCTGCCTCCTGTGCCCTGCTCCGCTGCCGCTCCTCCCACACCACCCACAGCATATATATTGGACTATAAGAAGCACCCCCCACTTTCCTCCAAAATTTCAGAGGAAAAAAGTGCGTCTTATAGTCCGAAAATACGGTATTTATTAAGTATTTTGTACATCTCATAGAATGGTAAAGTTGGAAGGGACCTCCTGGGTCATCTGGTCCAACCCCCTGCTCAAAGCAGGATTCACTAAATCATCTCAGACAGATATCTGTCCAGCCTCTGTTTGAAGATGTCTATTGAAGGGGAACTCGCCACCTGTCGTGGCAGCCTGTTCCACTCATTGATCACCCTAACTGTCAAAAAGTTTTTTCTAATATCTAATCTGTGTCTCCTCCCATTCAGTTTCATCCGATTGCTTCTAGTCTTTCCTTGTGCAAATGAGAATAAAGATGATCCTTCTACAATGTGACAGCCCTTGAGATATTTGTAGACAGCTATTAAGTCTCCTCTCAGTCTTCTTTTTTGCAAGCTAAACATTCCCAAATCCTGTAACCGTTCCTCATAGGACATGGTTTGTAGACCGGTCGCCATTCTGGTCGCTCTTCTCTGAACTTGCTCCAGTTTGTCGATGTCTTTTTTAAAATGTGGTGCCCAAAACTGAACACAGTGTTCCAGATGAGGTCTGACCAAAGAGGAGTAAAGTGTGATAATGACTTCACGTGATCTGGACTGTATGCTTCTGTTAATACATCCCAGAATTGTATTTGCCTTTTTTGCTGCTGCATCACGCTGTTGACTCATGTTCAGTCTATGATCTATTAGTATACCTAAGTCTTTTTCGCATGTACTGTTGCTTAGCTCTATTCCTCCCATTCTGTATATGCTTTTTTCATTTTTATTGCAAGATGTAGTACTTTGCATTTTTCCCTGTTAAAAAACATTCTGTTAGTTGCTGCCCACTGCTCCAGTTTATTTAGGTCTTTTTGTGAATCCTCTCTCTCTCTTCTCTAGTGTTAGCTATCCCTCCTAGCTTTGTGTCATCAGCAGTTTTAATCAGCTTACCCTCAATTCCTTCATCTAAATCATTGATAAAGATGTTGAGCAATGCAGGTCCCCGGACGGAGCCCTGTGGTACCCCACTTGTTGAGACATTCATCCAACTGGATGTGAAGCCATTTACGACCACTCTTTGAGTCCGATCACTAAGCCAATTATGAATCCACCTAAGGCTGTGTGCCCACGTACCGTTTTTCAAGCGTTTATGCTGCGGAATTTCCGCAGCGGAAACGCTTGTAAAACGCTAGGTAATCCGCACCCCATGGTCCCCAAGGGGATTCCGCATGTTCTATGCACATGCTGCGGATTTTTCCGCAGCGTTTATGCTGCGTACAAAAATCCGCAGCATGTCATTTAATTTTGCGGAAGTGCAGCGGAACTCCCGCCATTGACTTGCATTGAGACGCACAGAAACCGCGACTGTACATTTTTACAAGCGGCTTCTATGCGTCTCTATGTGCGGATGGTACCCAGTTCTGGAGGAGAGGAGACTCTCATCCAGACCTGGGTACCATTGTACCTGTAAAAAAAGTATAAAATAACAAATAAAGTTTATACTCACCTGTCCGGCGTCTTCTCTCTGAATGCCAGCAACGCTGAAGGACCTTCGGTGACTTCACAGTCATGTGACCGCAGGCCCTTCACCGCTCTGTCTCGCGATATGCCGGCAGCCGGGAACGAGCCAGGAAGCAGCGCTGCAGCCACGCCGGGGTCTCGGGGGTGAGTATAGCTTTATTTGTTTTAATTTTTACTGTTCACACTGTATAAATCCATGCTGTTTGCATGGATTTATACAGTGTGACCTAGTTGTCAAGCACTTTCCAAGTGATGCTATCGCCTGGAAAGCGCTTGTCAATCTGCATGCGGAAACGCATGTGAACCCGCATGTGGATCCGCATGTATTCTGCAGGAAAAACGCATGCACAATCTGCATGCATTTTTTTCTGCCAGGGAGATGCAGAAATGCTGCAGAAATTTTCTGCTTCATTTCTGCATCGTGGGCACATAGCCTAACAGTTGCCTTGTTCATTCCATACTTGGTCATTTTTTCAATAAGGATGGTGTGAGATACTTTGTCAAATGCTTTGCTGAAGTCAAGATATACTATATCTACAGCATTTCCCTGATCTACCCAGTCAATGATTCTGTCATAGAAGGAAATTAAGTTAGTCTGACATGACTTGTTAGTTACAAACCCATGCTGACTCTGGTTAATCACTTCATTCTTATACAGGTACTTACATACATGTTGTTTAATAATTTGTTCAAAGATCTTTCCTGGTATAGAAGTCAGACTCACTGGCCTATAGTTCCCTGGGTCCACCTTCTCCCCCTTTTTGAAGATAGGAACAACATTTGCTCTTCTCCAGTCTTCTGGGACTTCTCCTGTTCTCCAAGAATTTTCAAAGATTATGGAGAGTGGTTCTAAAATTTCTTCTACGATCTCCTCCAGTACTCTGGGGTGTAATTCATCTGGACCTGGAGACTTGAACTCATTTATGTTAGCTAAATATTCCCTCATAGTCTTTCTGTTTACAGATAACCTGGATTCTTCTATTCCTTTAATAGGACAGTGAAGATCAGTTGATGTTACATTTTCTTTCTGAGAGAAAACTGATGCAAAATAGGAATTAAAAAGTTCTGCCTTCTCAACATCCTTTCTTACCATTTCACCAATTTCATCCTGTAAAAATCCTATAGCATCTTTGACTTTTCTTTTACTTTTGACATACCCCCAAAATCCTTTTTTATTGCTTTTGACATCTCTTGCAAGCCTTAATTCATTGTCAGCTTTAGCTAACCTGATACGTGCCCTGCAGGATCTGCAGACTGCATTATAATCTTCTTTACATATGCCTCCCTCTTTCCATTTGATAAACATTTCTTTCTTTCTTTTTAGCATGTGTTTAAGTTCTGTGTTCATCCATCCTGGTTTCCTTAAATGCTTCCCATCTTTCCTACTTTTCGGGATTGTTAACGATTGTGCTTTGAGAATCTCATTTTTAAAAATTTCCCATCCTTCCTGGACATTTTTGTCCTTAAGGACATCCAGCCATTGGATCCCTCCTATTCTCTTTCTGAGTCACTTAAAATCTGCCTTTCTGAAATCTAACCTTGAAGTTTGAGTCTTCACATGTCTTTCTCCTCTCGTTATCCAAAATTCTATAATAGCATGATCGCTGCCTCCTAGGGTCCCAGCCACTTTTATCTCCTCAACCATTTCCTCCCTGTTTATAAGGATTAGATCCAAAGTAGCAGATCCCCTTGTTTTCTCCCCTACCTTTTTGGAAGATAAAGTTGTCAGCAAGAGAGGATAAGAATTTGCTTGACCTGTTAGTTTTACTTGAGAGAGATTCCCAACAAATGTCTGGATAGTTGAAATCTCCCATGACCACTACGTCATATTTTTTGGAGAACTTGGTCATTTGATACATAAAGAGTTCATCCATATCTTCAGCTTGCCCAGGTGGCCTGTAGTAAATGCCTACAATGGTGTCCTTTCCGCTGTTCTCTCCTTGTATTCTTACCCAAACAGTTTCCACAGAACTCCCAGTCTCTGAAGCTTCAATCTCTGTGCAGATATACGCTTTTCTAACATACAATGCGACACCTCCTCCTCGTTTATCAAGTCTGCTTCTTGTATCCTTTTAGCCTTGTATTCCAATCATGTGTATCGTCCCACCAAGTTTCAGTCATTCCAATCACATCATATTTCTTTTCCTGCGTTAGTAGTTCCAATTCTCCTTGTTTGTTGCCCATGCTTTGTGCATTTGTATAAAAACATTTTAGTTTGTGATTGGTTTCTCTTCCTCCCATATTTTTATTATTTAGATTTTTTTTGTCTTTGTTCTTTCTTTCCACTTCCAGTAGCAGAGATCTCAATAGTTTTTGTCAGCTGTATGGCTTTTTCTGGCCTTTTGCTTCCCTTCCCACATTGTTCTAGTTTAAATCTCTCCTGATGAGTGTAGCAAGGCGACTTCCAAATACTTTCAGTCTTCGTAAGGGGCACTCCATCTCTAGCAAAGTAGTCCATCATATAGGTAATTCATTCCGTGATCCAGAAATCCAAATCCTTGTTGATGGCACCATCGACGTAGCCAGTTGTTCACCTGTAGAATCTTATTCCACCTCATTGTTCCATGGCAATCCACTGGGAGGATGGATGAGAAGACCACCTGCGCTCCCAATTCTTTCACTTTCTTGCCTAATTCTTGAAAGTCACTACAGATGGTTTCCAGATCCTTTCTTGCGGTGTCATTTGTCCCCACATGTATTAGCAGGAATGGGTAGTGATCTATAGGTCTGAAGAGTCTTGATATCCTGTCAGACCCATCTTTAATTTTTGCTCCTGGAAGACAGCACATTTCTCTTGAGGTTATGTCTGGTCTGCAGATAGTGGCCTCTGTTCCTTTCAACAGGGAATCCCCCATCACCACCACTCTCCGTTTTTTCTTCACAACATTTTTCTTTCTCCATCCAGGAGGATTCTGAGGGCTTACAAGGTTATTCATTGTGTGCAAAGTCTTATCTTGCTGTATTTCTTCATGGTTCTCCTGCGTGAGAGCCTGGTACTGGTTCCTGAGCAGTATGGGTGCTGACTGCCTCTCGATCCTCCTGCTTTTGTGGGTCACATGCTTCCATTCCTCTGTTTCGTCAGGTGCAGTTCGAATTTCTTCTCTTTCTGTATAATGAAGAGATAATTCTGCTCTAAGAACTCTTCACCTTCCTTAATGATTTTCAAGGTAGTTAACCTCTCTTCTAGATTTCACAACTTTTCCTCCAACAGGGACACAAGCTTGCATTTCTGGCATGTGAAGTTTGGCTTTTCCACTGGCAAGTCTGTGAACATGTAGCAGCATATGCAGCTCACCAAATGGCTCCTGGACTCTTCCATGTTCTTATTGTTAATATGTTATGAAAACAGTGAAAAACGCTCCAAAATTCAAATCCAGTGTTCTTTGAGCTCGCGGAGACTCTTCGCTTATCCCAAAATGCAGTGGGAATATGCAAATTATCTCCTCAGGACTCCTCCCCTGGTTTACCAATGTCCTCCTTTCAGCTCCAACGGCCATAATCCAGTGTTCTTTGAGCTCGCGGAGACTCTTCGCTTATCCCAAAATGCAGTGGGAATATGCAAATATCTCCTCAGGACTCCTCCCCTGGTTTACCGATGTCCTCCTTTCAGCTCCAACGGCCAAAATCCAGTGTTCTTTGAGCTCGCGGAGACTCTTCACTTATCCCAAAATGCAGTGGGAATATGCAAATTATCTCCTCAGGACTCCTCCCCTGGTCTGTACAATTGTTGCCAAAATTTTCATAAGCGCATAACATATCAACGTAAATTTACCACTAACATAAAGAGCAATGTGTCACAAAAAAAAAAAAGTCTTAGAATCACTGGTAACTGTTGAAGCGTTCCAGAGTTATTATCACATACACTGACAGTGGTCAGATTTCAAAAACAACTTCTCACCTATCGAGAAGATAGGTTATAACGTGCTGATCAGTGTTGTCTCATCGCCGGAACCCTCATCAATAGCCAGAATGGAGACATTTTATCACCATTACAAACAGGGCTGTGTCATCGTTAAGCCAAACCTCCAACTCCTCAATGTCCATGACACCGACTCCACGACTCCGACTCCCTCATACATGGCTCATGTTTAAAGGAACCTTTCACGTCCTAGCTGCTCTCTAGACTGCCCCCATAGCATTGTTGGTGATGCAGTATGTATCACTAACAAGCTGTTTTCATGAAAATTGGTGCAGCTATAATGATTTTATCCTATGACGCCATGATGCTCTATTCCCCTTTTCAGTGAAGCTGGTAATCACACAGCCTCACTGCGCAGGCGGCCGGACATATATAAGTGCGCCTGCGCTCCACAATATCAGCGCTTGCTGGGAGCAGGATTCAAATACATGGGCGGCACCAGCAGTGAGTGAATGCTGTGTCTGCCCGTGACTGAATATGACAAGCCGCCCCTATGACTGAAAACGCAGGTAGGATCTACGTATATTAAACGTTATCAAATCATTATACTACCACCAATTTTCATTAAAACAGCTTGATAGTGATGCACATTGCCTCACTAACAACGCTATGGGGGCAGTCAAGAGGGCAGCTAGGACGTGACAGGTTCCCTTTAAGTGATAAATTTGCTGTAGCACAGATTCATCTCAGCTAAAAGTCTACACCCTTAGATCAGGAATAGGACAGACATTTATAGGACATTTCATAACTTTCCCAAATTCTTATGAAAAAAATATTCCCTACAAACTACATTGAATTACTGTACCCAATTTATTATATATACTTTAGGAGTCGGGAGTTGGTCCATTTTATACCGACTCCACGACTCCGACTCCACAGCCCTGGTCTTATGGTCCGAACGCAGAGCTTACCTGATAGTTATGGTGGTGATGGAGCAGGATCGCAGGGCCCTCCATTCCCTCCCTCCCTCGGGAACCCAGCAGTAGAGGTGAGATGCTGTGGGCCGGTGTCTGGCTGGGCCCTGGTGAGCGGTGTGGCAGGGCAGAGCGGAACGGCGTGGCAGAGCGGCGCAGCTTTCTGGTGTGCACAGCCATCTTCCTGAAGCTGTGATCTACAGAAAAATGGCCGCTCGAGCCAGTGCATGCGCAGACTGATGGCTCGGGCGGCCATTTTCCTGTAGATCACTGCTTCAGGAAGATGGCTGAGCACGCTGCTCTGCCACGCCGGCCCCCAGCTATCTTACCTCTTCTGCTGCAGCCACCAGGTTCCTGAGGGAGGAAACGGAGGGTCCTGCCATCCTGCTCCACCTCCATCGCAACTCCCCGCTGCTGGAGCACCAGCTTCCTGAAGGACTCTGCCTCCACCGCCCCCCAGGTAAGATATCTATTCAGACAATAAGACGGACCTACATCTTATAAAAAATATTTTGTTTTATATTCCACCCTAAAATTTGGGGTACGTCTTATGGTCTGGTGCGTCTTATAGTCTGAAAAATACGGTAAATAAAATTAAGATTTATAGTTTCATCTAGAACGTTAGCAAGAACCTTGACTCTGCTATATATGAACACTGTTGGCCTCAATCATCAAGGTGCTTTGCTTGTTTTCCGGTGCAAAACACCTTGACTTGTGCAAATGTTTTATGACATTTCAGTTTTGCAGAAAATTTTATGCAGCTTCTGACCATCTCTGCCAAAGTGGGCATAGGTTGGAGAGGAGCAGCAAGGCCCACCCAGTGAAGCCATTAAAATTGATGCTACTTTGGTGGCATAAATTACGCCAGAAATGTACTCGTGTCATTGACTGGAGTAACATTTCTGGCAGAGGTACACATCAGTTGTAAGATTCTCCTAGTCCATTAAAGAGAACCTGACAGCTCTCCCATGCCCTCCAACTTGCCAACATGAGACTATTTGTTGCTAAATACCCTGCCTAACCAGCCCTCTATAGTGTTTAACACCTAGAGTCATGTTTAAAAAAAAGGCTTTCTAAAGTTTGCGTTTCATATGCTAATTAGCCCTTTGACTAGTTGATGGGGTTTTGTTTTTCCCAGACTAGTAAGCCCTCGCAGAGCGTCTTCCTCATTTTTGGACATGTGCAGTGCGCCCCTGAAGCCGGGAAGTGTACACCCAGTTTCAGAAGAGCAACGATGTAGGTGAAGAAAGCTGCACGCATGCCAGAGTTTTGGAGAGAGCAGGTCTCTTGTAAATCATGTTATCATGCCCTCAGGACGTGATAGTATGCTGAGAGGGCCAAATTGTCTGGGGAAAACAACAGCCCCATGGACTAGACAAAGGCCTAATTAGCATATGAAGCACAAAGTTTCTAAAGCCTTTTTTTTAACCCTTTCACGACATATGACGCATATATACATAATATGTTGTGTCCCTTGTTTTTTGATACGGGCTCCGATGCTGAGCCCGCATTTTTCCCCTCATGTAACAGCTAATTTAAAAATGGGTCTCGGAAAATGGCAAAAACTTTTTTTCACACAAATGTTCAGATTTTTTTTTTCACCGCTTAAATAAAAAATAACAGACGTGTTTGATATCTGTATACTCTTTCTGACATGAAGAATGATATTGCCAGGTCAGTTTTATCATACAGTGAACATGGTAAATACAATTTTGGAATTGCACTTTTTTTTTTTTTGCAATTTCACCGCACTTGGAATTTTTTCCCGTTTTCAAGTACACTATGTGGTAAAAATCAGTGGTGTCATTCAAAAGTGCAACTCTGCCCACAAAATACACGCCCGCACATGGCCATATTGAGTGAAATATAAAACATGTATGGCTCTTGCAAGAAGGGGAGGAAAAAATGAGAAAAACTATGGAAAATGGCCCGGGGTTTGAAGGGGTTAAACATGGGACTTGATGTCAGGCAGGGTATTTAGCAACAAATAGTCTAATGTTGGTGGGTTGGAGGGCATAGGAGAGCTGTCAGGTTCCTTTTAAGAGTCATGCCATTCCTAATGAATTAGGCACAACTTACTCCAGCAGTATCAGTTTTAAGAATTGGGCCCCAGGATTTTATAATCTAATCTCTTCTTATGTAGAGTTAACATTGTGCTTTAAGCTTATGTAAAATCAGAGTGCATAGCTGCTGCATCCCTAAGTCAGACCAGAAATATTGTAAAATCATAGTGTGCCCACATGTAGCTGGACTGAAGCACATGCTCAGCTCTGCTACATCTGTGCACTCTCTGATTTTAAATTTTCTTTTTTCACATAAATATGCCATACTGATCTTACAGTGGACCTGCTGTCATCAGGTTTTTGCTATGTAATCAGAGAGCAGTATAATGTAGGGGTAGAGACCCTGATCCCAGCGATCCCTAGTAGGCAAATGTTTTAGTTCTTTGTTATATTCTTTTGTTCATCATAGGCTTTTACAGAACTTCAGACAAAAGTTATTGACACGCAACAAAAGGTGAAGCTTGCTGATCTTCAGATTGAACAGTTAAATAGAACAAAGAAACATGCTCATCTTACCAACACCGAAATTAAGAACTTGCCCGATGAAACACCAATGTATGAAGGTATAGGAAGGATGTAAGTAAATATCTTTTCTGTATTCATGCTTGAAACAATCACTGTAAGGCCGGGGTCCCACTAGCGTATCACATCGGATGCGATATGCTAATGACACTCGGCTCCTCCTCTGCTGTGAGCGTGAGCCGAGTGTCAGTGCTCTGTGCTCTGATCATCTCGTATGAGAGAATCTCAGCACAGGTGCGGACGAGACGGAGAGAGACATTTCTCCGTCTCCTCTATTGCTGAAATCCACGGGATTCGCACTGCACTCGGGTGATATCTGAGTGCAGTTCGATGTTTCACACGCACCCTTGGACACATATGGGTGCGTGCAATCTAATTCAGGGATGCAATCGCAGCAAGGTGCGATTGTTTTCTCATGCAAAATCGGCATCTATATATATAATTGTCTTATCCCGTCTGTCTTTCTGTCTGTCTTTCTGTCTGTCTCTCTGTCTATCTGTCTAGGAAATCCCGCGTCGCTCATTGGTCTGGCCGCGGCCAATCAGCGACGCGGGATTTCAGAAAAAGATGGCGGCCGTTAGCGGCTCATATGCCGCACTGAGGTCAGCGGTGATGCAGCCGGGAGATGAGCGGCGCTAGCCTCTCATCTCCCCTCTGCTGGCAGCTCAAGTACCCCGACAGGCGGCGCCGCTCACCTCCATGCGGCTAACGTCGGGAAATCAGCGGCTTGGCCCGCTGATCTCCGGACGGCAAGTGTGAACGGAGGACCAGGGAGCGGCGGGGCCGGTCGGGATGCTTCTGCTGCGAGCAGCCGCTCATCTCCCGGCTTCTCGCAGCGGAAGTAGCCGCACAAGCAGCGCCGTTCCCCGGTCCTCACTAATACGACGCTGATTGGTCGCGGTCGACGCCCGCGACCAATCAGCGATGTGGAAGGAAAATTTAAACGCCGTTCTGCTGATTGGTCGCGGTCGCCGGCCGCAACCAATCAGCATTATTGGCGCCAAATTTAAAACCCGCTCTGCTGATTGGTCGCGGCCGCCGGCCGTCACCAATCAGCGATTTTTACGCCAAATTTAAACACCGCTTTGCTGATTGGTCGCGGCCGGCAACTGCAACCAATCAGCGATTTTGGCGCCAAATTTAAACACCGCTCTGCTAATTGTGTCCGGTCGGCCACATACATATTCTGGAATACCCGATGCGTTAGAATCGGGCCACCATCTAGTGAGAGAATAATCGCAGATGTGAGCTGCATTATAGGATAACATTGGGGCGAGTGCAATCCAATTTTTTATCAGATTGCTCTCGCCCAATTGCATCGCAAGTGGGAGCGAGCCCTAATTATTGAAATTTTAGTTTAGGGTCAAATTGGTTAACCCTTGACTGAGTACTAAGAGCAGGATGCCAATACGTCTTTCATTACAAAACTTGTTGGAACTGTTGCATTATGTGTCAGCATACCTTTTCCTTTTTGGTAAGTAGGGAAGCGTCATCTGCTGTGCGTTTTCATATAGAGGAATGTGGTAAAGGGTTTTTATTTTTTTAATGAGTGTCGGTGGCAGGGATGTGGAGTCTGTAAGCCAAACCTCCGACTCCTCAATTTCCATGCCACTGACTCCAACTTAGACTCCGACTCCCTCATACTTGGCTCATGTTTAAGTGATAAATTTACTGTAGCACAGATTAATCTCAGCTAAAAGTCTAGACCCTTAGATCAGGAATAGGACAGACATTTATAGGACATTTCATAACTTTCCCAAATTCTTATAAAAATATTCCCCACAAACTGCATTAAACTACTGTACCCAAGTTATTATATATTTTAGGAGTCAGGAGTTGGTCCATTTTATACCGACTCCACAGCCCTGGTCGGTGGCCACTTTATGCCATTTGAATATACAGTGGCATAAGATGGAGGCTGATATTGGAGAATAGATCCGTTTTGCTGATATAAGGAAAAAAACATCTAAAATGAGCCCGGCGTTAATGAGAAAGTAAGAAACAACTGACAGCATGGACAATGTGACAATCCCTGAACATTCTAGTTAAAGGGAATCTGTCACCAAGAGTTTGCTATCCCCTCTGACAGCAGCAAGATGTAGGGGCAAAGACCTTGATTCCAGCAAGGTGTCACTTACTGGACTTCGTCCTGTGGTTTAGATGAAATCATTTTTTTCTGCTGCAGATCTTCCAGTTTTCGGAAAGCTGAGCTCTGTATAACCCCACCCATACCACTGATTAGCAGCTTTCTGTGTACACTGTGCATAGGCAGAAAGCTGCCACTCATTGGTGGGGGTGGGGTCATAATGAGCTCATGAATATGGAGGACTACCTTTTAGCAGGTTTATTAGTCCTCTGATAAAATCATTGCTTATCAGGATATTATCAAAACTACAGCAACCAGCCCAGTAAGACATACAATTGCTGGAATCCGGGTCTTTGTCTTTGCTGCTCTCAGATTAGCTGGCAAAAAACTGATAACACATTTCCTTAAAGAGGGCTTTATGAGTATGTTTTATTAAAGTAAGCACATTTTCTCCAAGCTCAGTGTTTTCATCCATTAGTTCCTGTTTGTTACCATTCCTCGCTCCTACATCTTTTGATACACTATCAAATCAGTGCCAACAGCACTACAGACAGTCTTCTGTATAGCCAAGGGGTCTTTAGTGATCTGTAAGTTATCACCTATTGTAGTGTAACTTTATATAACTACTTTAAAGGAGTTCTGCAGTGAAAAGATCATTTTGGCAGTGGGAAGTCAGGGGGTTAAAGCAGTAAAAGAATGTTTACTTGTCTACCTACTCGGCTCCCCACTAGAGCGCTACCACTCCGGTGGTCTGTGCCGGGCTGTGAGTGGTCACGTCTCTGAACTCCAGTGACCTTACTGCTGTGCGGCTGCTCCTGACCCTGCAGCCAATCAGTATAAGATGTACAGTCCTGCTCTTCGTTGTTGGCACCCATGAAGTTTAAGTACATAATATGGAATATCTCCTGAAAAAAATGAATCAAGTGAAAGTTTTTTTTTTGTATGGAGCACTCGTGTTAAATACAAAAGAGCAAATGATAAACAATAATTTAAAACCTAAAAACAATGGGAGGGAAAAATTAGAAAAACCTAAAGCTTGCTGTGTCACTGGTATTGGCACCCTTTACATTAATTTAGTATGGAAACACATTTTGACGCCGCTATGAAATCACAAAAGAGATTCACCTGTGATTGTCTGTGCCCACGTTACATGAATTAGCCAATCAATGGTGACTTCAGTGTTTTAAAAAGCCACATGGTAGGCCCTGTTCCTTTGTCACAATGGTTAAGACAAAGGAGCTGTCTGAGGACATCAGAACTGCTAGTAAACACAAGACTTGCTAAGGGTATAAGGCCATCTCCAAAGACCTTGTTATCGCAGTTTCAAAAGTGTGTAATTATTAAGACTTTTGCCAAGCATGGAACCGTCCAGAACCTCCCTGGACGTAGGGGAAAGAGGAAAATTGACAAGAGATGTCTTCAAAGGTTGGTGCGAATGGTGAAAAAAACACCACGTCAAACATCCAAAGACCTGATGGCCAACCTGGAACAGTCTGTAGTCATGGTTTCAACAAGTATCATATGCCGCACATTAAACCAAGCAGAGCTTTAAGGCCGAAGGCCAAGGAAGAAGCCATTACTGAAGAAATTACATAAAAAGGAACGACAGATCTTTGCCAAAGAGTACCTTCACAAAACACAATCCTTCTGGGAAAATTGTTCTGTGGACAGATGAAACAAAAATAGAGCTTTTTGGCAATGCAAAGAAACAGTTTGTTCACAGATGGCGCAATGAAGCTTATAAGCCTTACCAACCATTAAGCATAGTGGAGGATCCATAATGCTGGTGTGGGGTTGCTTTGCTGCGTCTGGTACTGAAGGCCTTGACCGTATCGTATGAATCATTAAATCAGAGAGTTATCAAGCCAAAAGATTTTAGAGGGAAATGTAATGTCCTACCCAGCGTAAGAAAACTTGGTTTGAGTCAAAGATCATGGGTCATCCAGCAAGACAGTGACCCAAAGCATACGTCCAAAAGTACACAGGAATCGTTGAAAAAGAAAACATGGACTGTTTTAAAATGGCCAGCAATGAGTCCTGACCTCCATCCCATTGAAAATCTTTGGGGTGAGCTGAAATCTGCCATTGGGAAAAAGAACCCTGCAAACATTCAAGAGCTTGAACAAACTGCAAAGGAAAAGTGGGAGAAAATTCCAGCTGAGAAGTGCAAGAAGCTTATAGATGGCTACAAGAAACGTTTGGAGGCTGTCAACAATGCCAAAGGGTGTGCAACCAAGTATTAATTAGGGGTGCCTAATAAAAAAAAATCCTGAGAATATAACTTTGGTACATTTATTTCTGAAGATATTATACAGTCTAAGAAAAAAATGAAGGGATGCCAATAATGGTGAGCAGCACTGTAAATTCAGGTGACTTCATCCCTTCCAGCCCAGCAGAGACCATTGGCACGGGAGCTAAGCCATGGATAGTGTTCATTCTTTTGTTGTTTTATCTCTTCTTGCCCACTGCTTGATTTACCTAATGACCAGAGAACCCTTTTAAGAAAAAGATGCCTTACTGCTTTGTATGCAGTAGGAAACCGACCAGGAAAGCAGCCCCACAAGTTAGTTGAATTGTTTTGGTCAGTTTTTGCAGTGGATCCTGTTAAATCCTAGTTTTTATAATGGTTTAGTTGGATTTTTAACAGGCACTATAGAGCAGAGGTCCTAGAAACCTAATGCAATGGAATACTAAAGTAAACAGTGCAAAGAGATCATAGAATAATAAAAACTGTGACATTGTAAAAAAATATATATTAACAGTGGCTATGTACCCCCAATGACTTTTTGGCGAGTTTTTGACGCTGCGCATTTTCCCTGTGTCAAAAAGCAAAGTAGATGGGATTTATAGAAAAATGCTTTATACCCAACGTAAACTAACCTGCGGTACGGTTTCAAATCGCAACATGTCAATTTCTCTTTCAGGTACTCTGAGTTTTATGTGCAGATTTTTCCCATAGACTTACATTAGATGCGGAAAATGCTCAGGTAAAACTACATGCGTTTTTAGTGCGTTTCCACGACGAAACCATACAAATCCATGTAATCCACACATGACTAAAGCAGTCAAGTTTTGACAAAGCCAAAGACCAGGAAATATGATAAACAAAGAAGCTTAGCTTGACATAGAGCAAAAAGAGACAAAAAACGCAGCATCAAAAACGCAAGTAACCTAATTTACTTAATAGGTGCAGAAATTGTGCAAAAATTCTGCAACATTAAAAGCTCATCTTGGGAATGTAGCCTTACTCCTATTTTTACAACAATCCCAAACAGTTAGAGAAGTGACACATAGGCTGTGTATTGCTTTTTTATAATCTATTTTCTCTGCCCTTGGTCCTTTTACAGTTTCGTCTTTGAAGTTGCTTCAGAAGAAATAATATTTTGTAGCTGCTTAGTAAACTTTACACAAAACCTTGAACTAATAGAACTGTTTTCCATTACAAATTACAATTTGCTTTTTAATATGAGCTTCCTTTTTTAGGTTTGTACTTCAAACTAAAGAAAAAATTCACTGTCAGCTCGTGAATAAACAAAAAATTGCAGATGACAAAATTGCGGAGATAGAGGTTGGTACCCTTTTTTTATACACTCTGTTGTAATTTGGAAATAGCGTTTCTTAGGCCAAGGCGCCATTATCAGTATTCGGTCAGTATTTTCTCTCAGGAGTGGGAGCCAAAACCAGGTGAGGAACCATCAGAGAAAAGGTATAATAGAAACAAGTCACCAATTCTGCATTTATCACCCACTCCTGGTTTTGTCTCCCACTCCTGAGAATAAATTCTGACTGAATACTGATAGTGGGGCCGTGGCCCTAGAATAAATCTTACGTTGGAGAAGGAGCCTTCCCAGAACACCTAACAGTGAGCAAGGGACTAAAGGCCCCAGACACATGAGATGGCTGTTGGCTGAGCAATCAGAAGTCCAAAGCTTTCTCTCCTGACTCTCCAGACACAGGAACGCTCACCTTTTGTGTTCTTCTGAGAGGGCTACAGCTAGTCTTATCTGGCAGCAATTCTGAGTGGAGACTTAAGCCCCCGTCTCACATAGCGAGATCGCTAGCGAGATCGGTGCTGAGTCACGGTTTTGGTGACGCAACAGCGACCTCACCAGCGATGTCGCTATGTGTGACACTTTGCAGCGATCAGGCCCCTGCTGTGAGGTTGCTGATCGCTGCAGAATGTCCTGGACCTTTTTTTGGTCGTTGCCCTCCCGCTGGTCAGCACACATCGCTGTGTGTGACCAGCGGGAGCAGTGATCAGGCTGGTAACCATGATAAACAGCGGGTTACTAGGGGCGCACGCCCACTTAGTAACCCGCTGTTTATCATGGTTACGAGCCTGCTAAAGTGAGCGGTAACCTCCCGCTCACTGTAGCAGAGTGGTAACCATGATAAACAGCGGGTTACTAGGTGCGTGTGTGCCCCTAGTAACCCGCTGTTTACCATGGTTACCAGCCTGCTCCTGCTTCAGCAGGCTGGTAACCAGGAGCAGGACATCGTGGAAAGATTCTTTCCACGATGTCGCTGCTCCCCTGATCGTTGGTGAGCCTGCCTGTTTGACAGCTCACCAGCGACCACATAGCGACGCTGCAACGATCCCGAAGTGTGACGAGGCCTTTAGAACAAGTGGATCGCCCATTCAAGTGGCCAGAACTTTGTCTCCAGAAAGATGATGGATTGATGACTTGACAGAATATGCCAGGGAGAGTAGAATCAGTCCTTTTAGACTTTCAACTTCCAATCCTTTTGTTTGGCAGTATGATAAGCTGCTTCCTCTATAGAGAAATGTTTGGGAAGCCACCTTACACATTAGACTATTGGCAGGTTCAGCCAACTTCAGTGTAATGCTTTATTCGATGACCTTAAAATGGAAAAGTCTTTGGAGTTGCACAATTATACTACATTACACCATTACTTTTCTCTTTTATTATGAGTGTGGTTGAATTGTTGATCCATCATAAGTCACCTTATTGACAAATATCCCATTTAGTGACTTTTACACATTTTTTCTTTGCTGTGTAGTGCAATGCTTTCATGGGAGCACAGATTATGCTGAAAGAAAATAACTCCGATTAACAATTTGTCTATTCTGCTCACTACTGTTATGTTAGTATTTTAATAGATTGTTGAAGATTTGAAAGATTTGGATGATTCCTTCCTAAAATCGTACCACCCTGCGTGTGTTGTGTGTAATATTGCAGCTTAGCCCTGTTAACTTCCATGAATAATCTACAATACCTGACAAGGACAGATGTGTGCTAGTCCCTTCTTTTCATCACTCAAAGTTAAATAATTAAGAGATTCTATCTAATTATCTGATGTTTGGGGTTTTTTTCTGCATGTTGTAAGGATTTTTACTTTCAGATTAATTAAGAAATGTAAGCTGTTTTATGTTACATACTTTTCATGAATCTGCCCTAACATATCGATTAGCTTTTGAATATTTTGTATTTGCAGCATACCAATCTTGTATTTTCTTTTTGCAGCAGAGAAAGTCGTATCTGGAGAGAAGTGTGAAAGAAGCTGAAGATAACATTAGAGAAATGTTATTGGCTAGAAAATCAATGTAATGGCACCAAATTGTTCCTGTTGAGTATTGAAATGGTTGAGAAACTTTCAGCTTTATGACAGATGTGTTATGTTAAAATTTTTTTGTTACATATTGACTTTGCATAAATTAATTGAAGTCTATCATTAAACTTTTTAATGTTGCTAAAGCAATTTGTGTGTTTTTTTTTCAATTAGTCCATTCATACATTTTTTCATAAAAGTATAAGGTGACCCTATCTAATTAGTGAGTGATAGTTAGACACCAGTTGTCAACAGCTATTCAGTTACTAAAGGCTAACCTTTTACTTGTCACAGTACATCTTAAGTGCTGTTATTGTGAAATAGAAACAATTAAAATGGGCAGATCTCAAAATAAAAGTCCACATGACAATCTACTGAGCGGTAGTTCAACTTGAGTTTCGCCAAGGCCTGGCTTTTTCTTGGGCTTCGAACATCAAGGTTGCAACATTTCATTTATGATTATCAATGTAAGTTTCTTCCCAGGGTGTAGGAATCAAAAAATGTCAAAAGAATCTTGCCTCTATTCCTGTGACTTATAATCAGCATGATACATACAATAAACCTAATAAAACAACAAACGTGCACAATACATTTTTACAGCTAATATTGTATTCGCCGCCCAATGAAACATACAGGTTCAGAAACTGCTAAGCGGGGCAAAGAAAATCCGCCGGTAGTCATTAATACACATAACCTTACTTTGGAGGTTAAAAGCTTTCTTCAGACCACAGTATCACTCTGGTTATTGGAGGTTATTTATTTTTAACTGCATATATAGACTATTGGATCACATGACCTTAGGTGGTTAATAGAAATTTACACTGGCTAAGATCATATTCAATCCTTGTGTGACAGTTTACTCATAAAAAATTGGTCCTTGTTTCATCTGATGCCAATAAAATGTATTTCCAATTTATTTGATAATTAGGGGAAATAACCAATGCCATTATCACTTCTGTCCCTTATAGAACCCTTTGTGCAAAGAAGAAAAAGGAGTGTGGCACTCTAATACAGTATTACGTTTTGCGCCACGGGTGCCCTATTTTTTCCTAAGAGAGGAGTTTATCTGAGGGGGATGTGCTATAATAGGAACGTCACTTATGTATGCTTTTTCATAGTTTTTGTACATTTATCCAAGGAAAGGAGAAGGATATGATTGTTGGGAAATTTATGTAGCTTAACAGGCTTGCGCCCATGGATATAGTTTAAAGTGCACATTTAGAACGCTAAATGGGTAGCCTTAACCCCTTCCCTCATTAGGATGTGAAATAACATCCTCGAAAGAGGTCTGCAAGTATGAAAGTGGACTCAGGAGCTGAACCCGCTCCACTCGCAGTATGCTGATAACCCAAGTGGGCGTTAGTTGAGATCCTTCTGTGGAGTCGTATACTGCTTCTTAACACTAACTGCTCTCAGATGAAAGCTGCTACTGGTGTTGTAATGACACACAGCTCCGGTCTACACTACACAGTAGCTGCAGAGATCGCGGAGGAGAACAGGGCCTCGTTACATAGCTTGTTTCACACAATAGGAAGCCTGTTCTAAACTTTTCTGCAGGCGTGTCCTTTTTTCTTTTCTCTATTCCTATTTGAAACCTTTGTATGATTGGTCAATGTCACAAGGGGAAAAAGTACCTGCCCCCAGAGACAAATCTTTACTAACGCCCCTTTGACTTAACATAATTAGGAACTAAACCTTACAAGCTAATATCTCCACAATGGAGATGGGAAATTACAAAAATAAACACTACGTTTTTTTCAGCTCTGCAGCCACTATTTCATGACAATGCCAGTTTAACATGCTAAAACTGGTGAAGGGGGCCTCTTTATAAACTAAAATTACGTGAATGAGGCAGTTTGGTAGCAGGGAACTGTAATTACCCTGCTTCAATTAGCCACTCCAGGTGTTTGATTGTGGCTAATTATCTGCAATGCTTAGGTCTGGTACAAAAGTGTCAAAGTCCACAAGCTGATCACTCTCTGCTGTGAGTAAAGCAATTGTCTGTGCACAGGGCTCAGTCCTCACAAGTCAGGATTTGCATGTTTAGGTAGCGACCACCTGTCCGAGGATTTTATTTTGTATCATTTGTATTTCCTTTTGCTGTTAAATATATATGGAACCAATAAAACTGTGGTAACAGCCTGTTATATCAAACTTGCTTGGTGTGAACTTTGTCTTGTAGCGCCTGAATAGAGATGAGCGTTGTTCGACTCGAACTGTTCGCCAATCTCAAATTCGAGCTGTTTTGGGCGGTGTTCGAGCCGTTCGGCGAACACGAATGATTTGCAAAAAAAACGGCTGTTCGAAGTTATGTTCGATAACTGTTCGTGCACCAAAATCATAACTGGATTTTTTCTCAGTAATGCTGATAATCAATGTTAATAGACAGTTTCAGTGTAGAGTGGGCGGGGGGAGGGGCAGGGGATGGATCTCTGCAGGAATAATGAAGATCTCCATTTTTTTTTCTCTTTCCCGCATTTACAGTGGCGCGGTGCAGTCTGTCAGCCTATCAGCAGCGCACACACGGAGCGAAGTGCTTTTTTTCACACAAGCAAGGGCATGTGTCATTGGCAGTGTATGTCATGTCCTTGTCCTATAAGACCCAGCCATTTTCCCCGTCGCCACCATTTTCTCACTGCTGCAGCTGACTGTTAGACAGCACCGCTGCTGCTGTGGGCGCTATACAGTATAACTGTGAATTGCTAGCGAATTTCCAGTGACATAGAGAGAGAGGTTTAGGGAGTAGGGACTAGTTGTAATTGCAGTCCTTTTGAGGGCTAGGTTACAGCAGTTCATAGCACTTTTTGCCAGGCAGGTCTGTGCCAGTGCTGTGCAAGTGTTTTTCACAGCATTTGGTGAAATGTAGCTCAGCCAATCCTTTTGGGCCTGTAGCAGTGTCTGGTAGTCAGTGGAGTAGCCCATCTGAAGCAAGCTACACCACCTGTGTATCTAATAACAATTTTTTACAGCATCTAACCCAGTAAATCCTTTTGGGCATAGTAGCAGTGTCTCGTAGTCAGCGGAGTAGCCCACCTGTGAAGGAAGCTACACCGCCTGTGTATCTAATTCTAATTTTTTACTGCATCTAACCCAGGAAATCCTTTTGGGCCTAGTAACAGTGTCTGCTAGTCAGCGGAGTAGCCCAGCTGTTAAGCAAGCTACACCGCCTGTAGATCTAATTACAAATTTTTAACCACATCTAGCCCAGGCAATACTTTGGGCCTAGTAGCAGTGTCTGCTAGTCAGCGGAGTAGCCCAGCTGTTAAGCAAGCTATACCACCTGTGCTTTGGACACTTAATTTTTTCAAAGGAAACGCTTCAGGCCCCTGGGACACTCAGTCAAGAGCATCGGGGAGGCGCCCCAAGGCAAAGGGGCTGGGACTGGCAGTAGCATGCCTTGCGGCGGACCGCCAAGCTCGATCCTTATAAAAGCTTTTTAACTGCAGCAGCTTTAGTGGACGCTACTGGAGCTGGAATTACCGCGGCTGCTGGCACCAGACTTGCCCTCCAATAGATCCTTGTAAAAGGATTTAAAGTGTACTCATTCAAATTACAGAGTCAATTTAAACTACAGAGCTTAGACCTGCCTCCACCGCGGGGGGTCTCGACCCACCAGCGGACAGGCACCAGTATTGGGAGAGGGGGGCTGGCCGTCAGGGTCCACCGCGGCTCTGGCACAAACCCGGCGACACGGAGGTCGCACGGGCAGGAACGGCCTGGCCATGTCGGCTTCACACTCCAGCGTAGTCCCTCTGCCCGCTCGCGCCCGTAACCTCAAAGGAATGTGCAAGCGGCTTTTCTTCCCAGGGCTGTTCCCTGCCCCACAGGAACGTGGGGGAGCTCAGGTCGGCCTTCCACCGTACTCCCTTACCTCCCTCGCCCGCTTTCCTTCTTCCGTTCTCCATCTAACCCCTCGGCTCTGTGGTGTCCGCTCTCCCTCCAGCTCTCTCCTTCTCACAGGTGTACTACCGCGTGTATTCACACTGTGGCGAATCTTTTGGGCCCAGGCATGAGAAGTCGTCGAGGTAATGGATAATATGTGCCCCCTTAGAAACGTCCATGATGACCCATTCGAGGAAGCAACTAAACGCCTCAAATAGTGAGCAGGATATGGAGCACCCCATGGGCAAACAGATCTATATAGTATGCTCCTTCCCAGAAGCAGCCCAATAGGCGGACACTATTCGGAGGCACAGGTAGTAAGTAACCGGAACGCCCCCTCAATGTCTGTTTTGGCCATTAGGGTGCCCCTTCCCAACTTCTTGACCTGCCTGATTGCCTTGTCAAAGGAGTTACAGTATATACTACTGTACTTGGTTCCGCGTCGATGTTGTCGTTTACTGACCTGCCCCTTGGATATGACAAATGGTGGATTAGTCTGAATATATTGTATTCCGTTTTTGGCACGACTCCCAACAGGGATACCACTACGTCTTGTAAGGAAAGTGTTCTGAATGGAACCGCCATTCTACCTAAAGATATTTCTTTTTTAAATTTTCTTGTCACGACGACTGGGTGTTGGTAGGCTGATTTTAGATTTTTACTCCAGCCTTTCTTGATTTTAGAAGGGCATGACATGCCTATATCTGTGTCTCCCCCTCCTTTTACTCCTCCACCTCTTTTCTTTTTGCATGACTATATGTACTTATCACTTTTCCATGTGTTAGTTGTGTCTTCTGAGCAGTTTGTCAGCTTTTGGACACCTTTGAAGGTGTTTTCTATGTGTTTCTATGTGTTTTTGTTTGCCTGCCATTGGTTTTAACGGTGTTCGACGAACCGTTCAGCGAACATGCTGGTGTTTGACGAACCGAACCCGAACACTACGGGGGTGGCTCAACACTACGCCTGAAGCATCTGGCTGATCCAGGAGATGGCGCTAATCCCTTATAAGTGTCACAAGGTATAGTGCTTACAAATATTACAAAGAGATGAAATAAAAAAAGACATCCACAAAAGAAAAACAGCACAAAAATAGGCATAAAGAAAGCTCTTACTGATTGGATTAGTGTCAGAGAACCTGCAGAGGAGAAACGCTAAAATTTGGACAGATGTACAATCCTCGTTTCTCCTGGTATGACCCCAGATGTCTCTGGATGAAATATTATGGTTCCCATACAGACTCCCCATCCATTCTGATCAGATGAAAAGAGGATGGTTAAAATTATGTCTTGAAACCCCATCTTTTCTTGCATATAAATAATGTCCTTTTTTCCCATAGATACCTCCTAGTGGAATCATTTGACCGCAATGTTTGTGAGCATATTTTTACCATCCTAGCCACACCAAACATAACTCATTTCCAAAGTTCAAGTTGATATTACATTTCTGTGGTATCTCAAGGCCAAAGATTCTTGCACTTGAAACCACAGAAGCAATTATGTTATCTGATCATGGATATATCCGTGGATTAATTTGAAATTGGATTGTTGTAGAGATGGAATTAAAATATTGCATTTTCATTTTCCCACCCTGCTAGCCATGGTCTGATTTGAAGACTGCCAGGATAGGCAATTGATTTCACCTGATTATTAGCCTCGTCTTTATAATGAGGACACACTCTGAGAAGACATTTAGTTCTCCTGTATACTCAGGGGTGGATTAAGAGTAGCAAGGGCCCCGGGCAGTTTAGAAGGCGCGGCCCCCCCCCCCCCCTCCCCACACCTGATGTATCACGTGACATGTCACATGATCCCCTGTGATAGATCATGTGATAGTTCACGGGAAATTAATTTGGCACAATATTAATTGTGCTGCCTCATCTGAGAGCAGCACAATATTGGGGCAGATACCCTGATTCCAGCGATGTGTCACTTTTTCAGCTGCTTGTTGTCATTTTGAGAAAATCACCGTTTTATCTGCTGCAGATCTAGCAGCTCTCTGAATGCTGCGCTCTGTATAGCCCCCCCACACCACTGATTGGCAGCTTTCTGCCCATGCTCAGTGTACACAGAAATCTACTGATCAGTGATGGGGGTGGGGTCCTACAGAACTTACTAGTCATCTAGTGATAATTACCTTCTGACAAATCAATGATTTTATCAAAACAACACTAAGCAGCCCAGTAAGTGACACATTACCGGAATCAGTGCCTCTAGCCCTACATTATGCTGCTCTCAGATTAGGTGGCAAAAACCGGATGACAGATTCCCTTTAAAGGAGCTGTAAACACAAAAAAAAGTTTGTATTAAAAAAAATACAAGCCATTTGTGAAATTAACTTTTTTTCATTGTTAATTCACATTAGACTGTATCTTCAACACTTTTGTCTGCAGGTCTTATTACAGACTCTGAATAGGGCAGCTCTCTCCCTCTCCCTCAGCAGAAAGTCACAGCATGGTTAAAAAACGGGATCTTTTATGATTTTCTGATAATAAATAAAAAAGGACATGCAAGTCCTCCAAACTATTTTCCGTTTCTCTATAGGGGAGGTCCTAAATCTTTCTTGTTCTTTAGTTGATCACATGTCAAAAAGGCAAAGCATTTACTATGAACTCGCCTAAAAAAATATACACTTGGAGAGTAATATCATCATCTGCATGTAAATATTCCTTGACGCTAAGGGCTCGCTCACACTGTCGTATAACACGGCCGAATGCTGTGATGTTTTATCGGATAGGACTCGGCCCTATGTTATACTATGGGAGAGTGCAGATCTGCGATTATTGGCATAAGAAAATAATCTCATTCGATATTAGGACCATGTGCACCCATACAAGTCTATGGGTGCACGTAAAACATTGGACTGCACTCGGATGTCATCCAAGTGCAGTCCGATGAACACTCACAGAGACGATGGAGAAAGTAAGTTCTTCATCTTCTCCATATCTGTGCTGCGAGAGAATCGGATCACACTCAGTTGAAGCTCTGAGTTTGAGCCGAGTGTCATTAGCATAATTGGCCCTATTCTCTTGCATGAGAGAATATATGGCTTAGTGAGTGGACCCTAAAACTGAATAGTAGTGACGGACAGGCACCTCACAAGCGGGATCCATGTAGCTCTCAGATGTCATGTAGGTAGGGCTTCATTCCATGGGATAGGGCTTAATTTCAAGGTATATAAAAAAATGGACTTCAAATAAAAATTAAATGAACACAAAAAGCACTAATTGAATTATTTTTTTTGTATTTATGTTTGCAGCCCCTTTAAAAAGCCTTTGAGGACCAAGGCACATATATGTCCCATAGTTTTAAACTGGAAAAAAATTTCATTGAATAAAATTTAAGGTCCTCGAAGGTTTAAGTAGGTCATAAATTCATATGAATACTTGCTCATACAATTTCACATGCCAAAAGATGAAGAAGAACAGAATCAAAAATATGACATTAA